>NC_072735.1:89649721-89751321 GCF_026930045.1 Uloborus diversus
CAACAATATCTAATACACTTGCGACCAATTTTGCACTAGTTAAAACATCAGACATGGTAGTATAAAAATTACTGTACAATTAATAAAAATATTTAAAATTGTTTGAACATTGGTACACAACTATAAACATTTTAGTGGGTACAAGAAATACACCGCCAGCTCAGTCATTTCCAGCCGAGGACTGCAGTTTCGTGCTTATTAGCACTCATCAGCCCGGCATAGGAAAGTGACTGAGCTGGAGATGGAAATGCTCTTAAGGAAGCCAAGAGTGCACAACAAACTGGTAGCTAATATAGAATTAGCGCAGACCAGATTCTGCTTTAGCCCTGGCTATTGGGCGGTAATTTACTGAATATATTTTAGTGGGTGTTGATAACCACGTTGATTATGCTACATTTACCTTGCTCATGATTTCGGGAACTTTATAATGCCTAGTGACCAGATAAAAACTTTGTTTATATTTTGCTCGATTAGGAAACGTGCTCATTTCAAAGCCTTGCCAACCTTGAATAAAAACACACTTGGTCTTTAGTTAACAGTCGGGATGTGAGAACTATTCTGATCTGAGGCTTAAAAGATTCCATTTGTTAATACAGGGCTTTGAAAAAATTGCTTGACTTCGTATAACAATCAATGGTTTTGTGCCAATCTAAGAATTTCTCCTATTTTGATCCAAACATTCATGAGCTTATCCAAGGGCGATAAATCAAATTAAAAGGATACCTGACCACCGCACTATACCTGAAGTCGAAATATCATAAACTGTTGAAGCGATTGCATTGTCTGTTTCTTAATAAGGTGTTGTAGCTGACTAAATCAACAGACATGGATTGACAGTCAATAAATAATTCAATTTTCTAACCTATATTGTATTTTAAAACGTTCCGTCCTAGTAAAGTCAAATGAACATCAGCAGCAAAAAACTTACGAATAGTTTAATCCATATGTCTAGTCAGAAATCCGTTAAATGAAACAGTGTCTGTCAATAGAACCAAGAAAGCAACGGCCCTCATAGCGGAATCGATTAATTGATCAAATAGTGTTGTTTTTCAAAGGTATTGCAAATAGACGTAAAATAATCGAAACTCCCGTTTAAAAGCATCAAATAGAGATCGTGGCTTAATTGAATAACTAACTCCGATTAATTGAGCAAAATTGATAGAGTTCAAGGCAAAACTCCTGAATATAACAGCCAACCAATTATTGCCAACCAATATCTTGAGGTAAGAAGGAGCAAAAAAATAGTACCAGAGAGAGAGAAAAAGTCAAATTTAACGCGGAATCGAATCAAATCAAGCAATCACTTTTGCGCACAAGGCACTTTGTATTATAAGTCAGATTTATTTTTTTTTAATTTCATTTCGACTCATCTGCTTTACATGTTAAAATTCGATGATTTAGTCATATACCTTGGTAATGATGAATAATATAATTATAAACACAAACTTAGTTTATTCAAGTCACCAGAATTCAAAATGAGCCTCGAAAAATACCTACTTAAATGCAAAAATGAGAAAATATGTTATGGAATAACAGGCAATAAAAATTGTTCTGCGAAAATCGCCTCGTAAATGCTACTATTTGATAAAGAAATCGAAAAAGATAAATGAATAAACACAATAAAAATGAAAAACAATTATGTATTTATTCTTTGTATAAGTACTTTTTATTCGTATTTATTCTTACTTCATCATATATCAATATTTATAAGATATTTAAGATAACTTCGCTTGTAAGCATCTCTCGATTTTAACTACGGTAAAATAAAATCCTTGACAGAATTTGCTTTGAATTCTCTAAAGACAGGAGTAATCTCACTTGGCTAGAGATAGAGTCTTGTACGTGCCGAACATCAGGAGCGTGTTGCATTCTAATGCGTGTTATGATGGAAACGTGACGCTCTCCAACTGGCCGTAAAATATATTTCGGTAATACGATTGTTCGTTGTATAATTTGCCTCTTACGGATCAAGTTAACACTTCTAGCACAAGACGACTGATGTAAATTTCTTAGAGTGTTAAACGAGAATCGTATATTGTGACACAATGTAACAGTTAGCAACAAAAGAACATCCAGTAAAAAACACTAGGTGAAAATATGATTGTGAAAACAAGGTGCTTTTTCGGTAAATAAAGAATTGGGTTATTCCGATGAACAGAATGAGTAGAATTCTAATATAAGTAAGGTTACGTAGATACTTCGATTATCTCATCAGCAATAAAATTGTTTTTTCTAAAAAAAAAAATCGGCTTCTAAAACAGCTAGAAACTAAATAAACAAGAAATAATTGGTTACACTTACACACCATTTCCAACTCAAGCCTATAAATTAATTTTATTTTACAGTTCCAGTACAAAAATCAACTAAACCGAACACACAATTATGAAATAAAAACTGATTTTAATTACTATACATGATACACTCCTTTGATACCGAACTAATAATATACGATTTCTTAATTTCTATTTAAATTTTGAATTCAGTTCCCTCTATAAACTACTACCTAACCTAATTGCTTAGGTTTGGTTTTAAAGACTCATTTCGTGTTTCGTTAAATTGGTGGTAATTTCTGGATGCGGTGGGTAGTCAGTTACGTTAGGTAGTAGTTTATAAGAGGCACCGACTTCAAAAGGTGCTTAAAAATAAAGAAATCGTATGGAATTAGTTGGGTAGTAAACGAGTTAGTAAAGATTCGTGTTTATTTCACAATGCGTCTGGTACGTATATTGTTTCGTTAAGCTTCCATGTGTACGCTCAGCTGCTGGTATTTTTTTTTATTAGACACAAAAAGAAACTCCCTATGCACCACAGAGTATCACATAGGGCCCGAAGGTAAGAGGCACAACAGTACAAAATGCGCAAAATAAAATGAGCACACAATACAAACAATTAACAACGAATAGAGAAGGGGAAAACACACACACACATACAAAAAGGTCAAACAACTGAATAAATAAAACGTTGGTATTGTATACATGTTTTTTGGCCTATTTAACCGTAACATAAGGGACTCCGGGACCAAAAGAGTGTAGGAGAGACAATGTTTTGCGCCATTATCAAAACAAATAAGTTTTTCTTTATTATTGATGTTTAATTTATGTAGTAGTTGATTGAGTCAAAAAGAAAACTCTTGGAATGTAGGGGAATTAGGGGCAAAGCGATATAGCGAAGTAAAGTGAAAAAGTTAAATATTTACTCTGCTATTTGCAGCTTCTATCTTGTAGTACTTTAACTTTTAAAAAACATGTGTAGTCTATTTTAGGCAGGAAAAAACTGCCTCTTAAATCAAAGAAAAAGGTAATGCAATCAATTTTCATAAATTGAAACTCTTGTTAAAGTAGTTCGTTGCAAGTCTTTTTTTTTTAATTATTAAGCGAAAAAATCCTTGTTAGGAACATTTCAAATATTAATTGATACCTACAAATACTCAGTGCAGTATTTATTTGTTTAATATTACGCTTAATTGTATTTTTAATATTTTTCACATTTAGTCAAGTACATGCAGGGCAAAGTGGATCATATACATTTCATTCACATCAAAGTGGATCACTTTCATTTACACTTCATTTACGTTTCTTCGTGTAATAACTCTCTTTTGTATTCCTTTATTTCCTTACTAATTCATTCATTCTACTCTAATTCATTCATTATTATATTAACTGATTTGTTTTTCATTCATTAACTAATTTCTTTATTCGTCATTTCTTTTTCATTTATTCAGTCATTTTTTTTTTGTTTACTCATTTGTTTGATTAAAACTAATATAATACTCGAATAGCAAATATTTCATTGGAAACATATTCAATAAAAAAGAAGAGAAAATGCTCCATGTTTTTTGGAGATACAAAATTATTGCCAAAAATTAAAAATAATATTTCAATGCAAACTTTCTTATAAAATACATACAGGATTACCATAAAAAATATCTGATAATGAACATTTATGTTTCATAAACTTTTACACTTACCACGATAAATGAAACATAAAAATAAAGATAAACCGTCCAAGTTTTTTTTTTTTTTTTTTTTTTAACGGAAGTAACTACTTAAACGTGCACGTTTCGCACTAGCGGAGCCAGGAATTCCTTCCGCAAGGGGTTTTTTGGTCACAACAGTCCTTACACGCGTATTAATTACTGTATTATGATTGGCAACAATGTTAAAGCCAAGACCTCTGGGGGGGGGTACCCCCAACCCCCAGACTTTGCTACGCCACTGACGTTTCGCAAACGCTGGATTGGCCTTGCGGGTGATGACGATTTACCTTTTATATGTTGGTCAGTCAGATTCGAAAATCTAACCCCACGTGATTTTTTTTTAAATGGTTTTTCGACAAACACAGTATATACACCACCCCTGCCAACAACATTGCAATAACTGAAAGATTGCATATGTGTAGCATTACTAAAAATTGACAGTGAAACGCTCCAAAATGAGTGCTACAGAAGTGTATCGCTTTATGAAAGGCACACACATCGAAAATTTGTGAGTGAAAAAAAAAACTTCACAGTTTATCTTTATTTTTATGTATCATTTATAGCGCTGCCACCTGCCTTGTCTAGTGGTTAGAAAAGTCTGACTGCGACCGAAAGGTCCGGGTTCCGATCCCGGCACGGGCATGGACGTACAATTTTTCTCTCCTTTCCTCGTCCTTTCTTTTTATGAATGTGTTCTTGTGCTGTGAATGGTTGCCTACATAATAAACGGGTCCTTAAGGCAGGTATATACTGTAGATGTCGGACTTCACACAAATTACGGTACAGTTGAAAAGTGAAGCTGCGTACCCCAAATTGCCAGCCTATCTGGCATACGAGAACAACAACAACATTTACTGTGCTAAGTGTAATAGTTTATGAAAGATACATTTTTAAAACTGGGATATACTTTTAGGCTAATTCTGTACCGCAATTTTAGAACGAACTTCCACGTTAATAATTTTGAAAAAAGTACGTTATCTTAAATATTTCACTTTACCCCACATTCCCTCACCATAACTTTTTCCCTGTGATTTGATAACCGATAAAAGTATAATGTAGCCTAATAAGGCCATGGTTATCCTTATTAGTACTCCACTGCTCTAAATGAAGGATATGATCCTGTGCTGCATATACTATATGTGAATGACTTGTACGCGGGAGTGACCAAAAAGGAACGATTGATCTTTCTCCTTTCCATCGACGTAAATACGGAATACTTAAAAATGTTTTTTAGTTTGTCAAATGTGGTTTCATAAGTTTTTATGCTGACACTTAAAAAAATCGGGTTTCTTTTAGCTTGGATTAAAACCAGTGTTCCCAATCAATTTGCCACTTTAAAAATTGATGAAAACATAATTGAAGCTTAAGTTTCCACATAGAACTACTATACCTATTTTCCAAGTATCATCTAACAAACGCACAAATGTTGGAGCCAATTAAATCCTAAATGAGTGACATATAAAGCCATGGATGACCTTCTTTAGATTACCTCCCTCATAAATTATTGTCTTCTATGATACGTACAATTGTACGTTGCATTAAGTGTAGTCAATTTTTAAGTATATGTGTATTGAATCATTTGAATCATAAGGCGTGCTAAATTTCCATAAGCCAATACGTTTTTTTTTTTTTTTTTTTACTTTGCAGTTGCAAAAAAAAAGGAAAAGGGTTGGATTATATCCTGGTTAGATATTAATTTTGTAAACAACTTTAGATGTTTTAAAAATAAAATATTTACGTATCACATGAACTATTCCTAAACAATTCTAGTTTTGAAACTCAAGTAAAAAATAGTGTCAGACTTTTTATTATCTACTTGGACAGACGTACCAGTAGTATGTACTACACTAAAGTTTCTTTTTAAGATAAATGCTATTAGATACAACATTTTAGTTTATTTTAGAATTGGGATAATATTTAATCAATTTCATAGCCTGATCAAAATGATTAACAAAACTCAAGACCAATAAAAAGCGGGGAATTATCAAAGAATAAATAAAAGCCTACATTTTAGAAGATTTTTTTTTACAGATAAATCTTTGGCTGATACGAAATACGACTTTATTATACTTTTTCATTGAATTTACTTTAAATTCAATATCAAACTGTTTGCAGAGCTTCCTTTTAGTGTCCTAAATGATGTTTCATATTAGTTATTTGAAATAATTTTTTTAAAAAATGTACTTATATAACTGGTGCTAACAGTGCAAGCAAAAAAGTTGTTATTGCCGATATTAAATTTCAAACATGCAAGAAAAGCTGAAAATAGTGTATGTAACTGAGAATATTTAACATACGAAATGTAATATATTATTATATATAGTTAATGTGTATCAATTCCTAAGCTTAATATGTAGAACAGCTGAAGCTCCGGTACAGAACACTTCGGCCATAGAGCCATCAATTAGTTTAAATGCCATCAATTAGTTTAAATACATAGCAAGTTTAGCAGTCGTATTGAATCAAGGTTGATCTTTTCCTCTGACTAACAGAGACTGAGTGCACTTCTCTTTTACTTTGTCAAACTTCTCAGAATTTTATGGCAGCAGGGGATCAGTTTGCACTTTTGAATACCCACGAAGGAACTGGTGACTAGTTTCGTACACTTTTCATACCTGTTGATAATTATCACAAATTATCTAGGCAGTATTTTTTAGAATGTTTAATTTATTTGTCATTCAAGGAACACTCAACAGGCACTATAAGTTCATTCCATTTAATGCAGTTAGTGACACTAAATGGAATCATGCCCGAAATATCAGACCACTTTTTTTTTAATTTCTTTTTAATTGCTTGAAAGGATGCATTTTAGACTTATTTTTATGAAGTAAGTCTATTTTAAATAGGTGTAAAAATATTTGGTGTAGAGACCCAGATTTTTTTGTGTGCGAAATTTGACTCTGTGGCAGATTAGAAGGTATTTTTTATCCATGTATATCATTATCCTTCCTTACAACTTTCTATCCTACCTATGTACTTAACGCAAAATAAGTGAGTATGAAAAAAACTGAGAGTATTTCCGAGAAATTTAATTTTAACACTCAAAAGTATCTTTTAAGAAAAGTATTTTTAGAAAGCAAGCCTGGATTTTTTTTCTTTTTTTTTAAGTTTACTATTTTTGTTAACATATTTCGCCTCTTATTTTATGACACAACACATTCCCCACGGTTAAAATATGATAGTGCTTCATATGCTAACCCAATTCTTTCTCGTTATTGAATATATAAATGAGAATAATATGGCTGTGTGTGTGTGTGTGTAACGCGGCTAATAAAATTTAACGTCCTTTAGATCGTAATTCTAGTCCACCGGGAATGTCCATTAGATGTCTGGGAGTGCTTTGCCTTTATTAAAGTGGGATGCGTTTCGACTAGTTAGGAGGTTATAGAAAGAGACCTTGAAGAGCATAAATATTTCACAAAAGCGAAGAGTAGCTTAACTGGAATTTTCTTGAAAGAATAAATGTCAACCAAATTAAAGCAAAAATAATTGCTTAGGTTTTAGTATGTCCGTTGATGAATAGAAGTAAGAATTTGGAATTAGAAACCGTGTGTAATTTCGGGCGAAAAAATCAAGCACATACAGTTATTGCAACCTACACCAAGTTTTGAGCAAATTTGATGCACATAAGCAAATTGAAACAGCTTTCCTTTTTTTCTGAAATGTTGCAGTATAAGTTTTAATAGCTAATATGCATTTAAAATTTCACTTGAGGATTTTCAATTCCTAGACATTTTTGAGCAGAAAGTATAACAGAAGCTATTAAAGTACTTAATATAGCTATGAAGAAGAACAAAACCCTTCTTAGATGTTAAAAATAATTTTAAAAACAGCTAAAAAGATACATTAAAAACGTTAGTGAGCTGAATCTTTTTTAAAAACTTAATTTACTGAAAATTTATGTTACTGCGCGGAAGACAATCAAACATTTTTTTTATTTTCAAAAATATAAATAATAACTTAACTTTACCTTAAGCGATTTTTTTAATGAAGTTCAGAAGATTTTTATTGTTTTGTTAAAACAATTTACGAAAAGTCTCTTTGTTTAAGAAATTCTGCAGAAGGTTAGAATCCAAGAATTTTCCAGTCTGTTTTAACAGCGAATTAAAAATTGCTCAACGTTATTTAAAATTTTACTGATATTTACCTTTTCGCTGTTATATTTCTCTACAGGTCACTAAATGATTAAACAAAAGCGTTAGCTCTTGTTCAAGATAAGAAAAAGCATTTTATTCCAAACGTTGTTTATTGTTATAATTCTAGAGCTGTGGCAAATAAAATAAATAGAGCTGGATATCTCTAATTAAATATATTACTACACAGCTTTTTTTCTGCACAAATGAGACTTCACAGGTGGATCATTGGTAGCAGCTCCTTACACCCCTCCTCCTCCAAAAAAAAAAAAAAAAAAAAAATCTTGTCTGAAATGCTAATCAATGTATTTTAAGAAGTTTTACACATCTCAAACTAATCTTACCATGTTGAAGTTCTTTCTTTAAAATTTAAACTTAATTATTGACTATAATTATTATTATATTTTTTTTTCTAGAAAGAAAATATATTGCTGTGTTCTAGTTTTTTGAAGTTATTCGCATATTTATAATATAAATATACTTTCAGTATTACAATTATTTCCTCATTTAAAAATTTGGTACACCGTACGATCTCTCTACAATTGCAAACGGACAGACCATTTAATGTACTTTCAAATAGAATCAAGGTTTTTTCCCTTATTTATTTTTGTTTGATGCACAAATGCAAACGACAGTTTAAGTGTTAAGGACTGAAAATAGGAAGCAAAAATTCGAAATATCAAATTATTTAGCCCAGTGGTTGGAAAAACTACATTTTTTTTTGTAGCGAACTACAACTACAACTACTTTTTTCAAAATAGCAACTACAAACTACTTTTTAAATGTAGTCGCTACTTCGCTACTTTTTAAAAATTAAATAAATAAATAACATACACATACACACCGTTTGAGATTGAATGAAAAAATTAACAAAATTTTCAGATTGATATATTGGCTCATTTGAACATGGAATATTGCTATAAATTATTTATTCTTTCTTCCTTTACTGAAACGATTCGTCAATCGAAACATTTTTTTACCAATTGCACGAAAATCCCCGCAAGAAAGGATTTAAAAGTGGAAGGAGTTCAACCTTCAAATTTTTAATCCTTTCCTGACAGTAAATAGTATTTCATTCAAGAAGAGCAACTCGGCTACTTGAAATTGAGATAAATCCAATCGTAATTTAATTTAAATTTTACATAGACTAGACATACATAAAATTGATTTAGATGATGAAGTGCATCAACAAAAGAGAAAAACTTAAATTTTCATTATATGAGTTAATTTTAAAGGAACTTATATTTCATAGTTAGGGATTCATAGGATAACATTAGTTATTTCATAGGAATTGATTGCTTTTCAGCTTCAAGCTAGGGTTCCAGACCTGGACACCATCTATTTTCTTACGCCCCTGATAAAATGAAGTAACAGCATTTTTCTATTTTTCCAATAACCTCAAAAACTCACAACATTTAATGATTGACTTTTAATATGTTAATATATCAACACTCAATCAGTAAAAAAGACAAAATAAAGAAAAATAAAAAATATCCCAATCGGTACTACTAATTATCCGAAACATGAAACATAACTAAAAATGATTACTTTACTTCAATGTGCAATTTTTAACAACAGTGGACTAGGGCTACAACGCAATTCGACTAACGCGAAATGTCTATATAGAGCGAGTTTTACTCGAGTAACGAATTTTGCAGCTGACACGAATTCCTCACCTGCTACACGAAAATTTTCTTAACGGAAGCGCAGGGCTTATATCACCTTCTTTCTTGGGTACTAAATATTAGTTCGACTGCATGTGCAAATGGCATTAATACCGAAAGCTTTTTGCTTAACGGGCAAAGTTTGCAGGAAACGGGAAAAAAATCTTTTCTTTTTTTTAAGCCATGCTCTATTCAAGGCGAATATTGGGAAAATGTGAAAGTTTCTATGCCAAACAAAGTAATGGCGTCAAACAGATACAACACATGACGTCAAAATTATATGTTAGAGGTCAGCTCGAATTTTTCAGTCTTACGAATCTGACTGGTGCAACTTTTACTCGCGTAAGACTTGCACCAGTCAGATTCGTTTGAAAATGCGTTTTTTTTTTTAACTTGATTCAAAAGTAGTTTCCAGAAATCGCTACAAACATTTTTTTTTTTTTTTAGCGAACTACTCGCTACTCTACTTTTTTAAAAAAGTAGTGCGCTACACTACAAACTACTAAAAAATGTAGCTACTACAGTAGCGTCGCTACTTGTAGCGCGCTACTTCCAACCACTGATTTAGCTGTATTTGCATTAACATAACTAAAAAAAAAATGGTGAATTCGGTGAACGTATAAGTTTTTAAGTATGTGCTTAAAACATTTGCAACAAAAAAAGGAAATGATATGCAATAGTGTTGACAAAAAGTTATTTCGAAGAAAAGTAGAAGTTAAGATCAATATGAAGCGGACGGTCTACTTAAGCAAAGTACTTTATAGGTATAAAAAAAAAGGATTCACCAAAACGCATGAAATCCTTTTATACCATTTCAGTTTTGTTTCCCATTGAAGTATGAAACGTTATTGTATGCAAATTTAAAAAACATTATTCATTTTCTTAAAGGCATTTTTACGGTTTTCTTCAGTATGGATATCTGTACCCAAATGAACTTATGTTTTTTTCCATGTTAAAAAATTATGTTTTTCAAATTTCTTTTCAGAAGTATCCACGTAAAAGAAAATCTGAAAGAATGTGTGTTCTTCTTTGGATGCCATCTGTCTTCGTGATTGATCATTATTCCTTCAATAAATCCGATAATTATCCTGTTCACCAATACAAAAGAGATGAAGCTTCATTAAAATGAGTCGCACATGCATCGACTCGTTATTTTTGTCGCTAATGAGCTTCTTAACGCAGTTTTCCGAGTGGAAAATTATGAATGAATTGTAAAAATAAAAATATTGCCTCCAGAAACTGAATGTATAGAAACGTTCCGGTCTTGTTGTATTCAATTTCAGGGACATTGAAAAGGTTCCTACTGAAACATATAATATAACCGTAAGAGGAATTATTTTAAACGTAAAGAACCCACTTGGATTTTCGATAACTAAATTTAATTTTTGAATTTAAATAGCACAGACCTGCGAAATTAAGTTTTTGAAAAATGAAAAAAAAAAGAGTTTTTGCAGGTGTTTATGTTATCATGTGCGCTGATTTTAAAAATAATCTCCAATTTTCCCCCTTAAAAATTGATAAAAAACTGATTTTTAAAAACTGATTTCCTTTAAAATCTTCCCAAAAAAAAAACGTCTGTGGAACAATTTTGCCTGCATTGTCTAGCACCAGCAAATCAACTTAAATACAGTGCAAATAAACCTGCACAATTTGGAACACTTTGTTTCAGAAAAAGTGATCCTAATGTGTGAATGTGAACTATAATGTGTTCTGAAAATGCTCCGCTAAAAGGAAAATGTTTCAAAAGTGTTCCGAATGTGCTCTGGATACTGAATCTCGAGTCCCAACACACAAGTCCAGACAACAAACAGGTGGTTCGTTACACATTTGAAAGCAAATTTGATCACATTTGGGCACACTTGTGAAGTCATTGCTTTCTTTGCTGCGCCGGGGATGGCTACATAAAGATTGGTTGGTTGTACTATATATTGTATGTATACACTAATTTAAAAAAATGCTGTTATTTTTACTGCAAATTGTATTACATTTTTTCAGTCCACTCACTCTTAAACTTATCTGTAAGAACTTTGTGCTACGAAATTGTAACTTATTTAATCACGTGTGCCAAATTCTGTGAAACTACGCAGAAAGTATTAGTAAACATTGATGAAGATTTCAGAATTTTCATCTGTAACTGTTTTGGTCTGGTTTGAAATATTTTTAATGCAAGTTAATTATTTCCATTACTATTCCTTACATTATGCTTAAAAACATTTGAAAATTAACTTAGCACTTACAGATCGTTGAGCTTCATATTTTGGGTACATTATGCGTTAGCATTTGTACATTAAGCACTTGAACATCTCTGAGCATTTACATTTTGTTTTAAATAAACTTTTATTCATGATATTGTTTACATTGTAGAAGAATCTAAATAACTAAAACTTAGAATTATACAATTGTAATCCTGATCTTTGACAATCGATTATGCTTGGAACAAGGATCCCTAACTTTTATTATTATTTGTTACACTTTATAAATTTATGAAATTTCAGTCTCACAATTGAAATTTAATACAAATTCATAGTAAAACAAAACATGATGCTTGAATTTCTAATCTGAGCTCAAAATATATGCCAAAAGTTATATCAGCTATCTTGGTTTGATTTCTGAAACTACTAACGCTTTTATAGGCTTGTATAAATGTATGTGTTTCTCTCAGTATATCTATCAGGCCTGGAATTGTTCAAAAAATTAGACAGGGAAACAAAAGGTTTAAAATCACTGGGTTAGAAGATAATTCTGAGAAATTTACCTTTTTTTATCTTATTTAAATCAATTTTTCTATTTGCTATTCGACATATTAATAAAAAATTAATGTTTTGAAAAATAGCCATGTCCCATTTATAAAAAAAAATTCAATTTGATGAACTAAAATTAAAAAACATGATGAAAATTTTGACGAAAAACGTGTAATTATAGGATAAGTAAAAAGTGCATTCTGTTGCAGTTATTGAAGAAATATTTCAATAATATACATATATTTCATGCAATCTATTTAGCACTATTAAAGAGAGACTCAGGGGGCCACAGACTGGGATACTCGGAATTTTCAACGTTTTTAGTTTTAAAAAAAAACTCCGATTTTAGCTGTAATAAAGCAATTTTAGGTCGTTTTTTTTAATGTTCGGGCAAAGGTGTAGGGATACCTTCCCGAGCTATTTGTTGAAGCTTATGTTTTTAAAATAACGTTTCAGCTGCCTTTGGGTGATGTAAAAGAGAGAAAACGGGGGGGGGGGCTTTCTAGAGAAATGAATTAAACTGGAGTTTTAAAATTGCAATTTTAGATCGTCTTTAGTAAACTATAACGGGAAGAGGTTCATAGAATGATCTCTTCCCAAAAACGACTTGCAGGTGAATAATTAAGAACATGTTTAGGGGACTTAAGAGGATATCTAACCTCAAACCTCAATGTTTTTAAATTTAATTTTAATAGTACAGTTTTAAGCTGTATTTGAAGACGTAAGAGGAAGGAGACTCGGAGAATCTCGACTTAAATTACAAAAAAAAAAAAAAAAATGATATCTTAAAAACATTTCAGCTATATTTGATAATTAAAGGGAAGGGAGGATGGTTGGGAGAGGGTCTCATTCTAGAAAAATATTATCCAAGAGAATTTAGTGTATATAAACGTGACATATATTATTTGTGTTCAACTAATAAAGTTTATAAAGGTAAAAAATAGCTTTTATAAACCAAATTTCTATGGAATTTCACAATAGAATCGACCTGCATGTAAAAACAAGGATTCTGCAATACAACTGTCCAGCAGTGTGATGCAAATTTTAAAATCTATATATGTGTGAAATAAATTAATTAAAAAGAATATTGCGTTTAATGACTGTTTAGTTAGAAAACTAAACGATTTCTGCTGATGCGTTTCAAGATTTCCTTTTATTGAAAAGAAATGATCATACTTATGTTCAAACTCGAGTTACGTAAGACTGTTTTTCCTGATGACATTTGGATTTAAATCTCCAGACATTTGAAACCGAAATTATTATTAGTTTTTTTTTTTTTTGTATTTTGAAAAGCCTTAAAACAATGAATTTTTATGAGTTTGAGCTTATTAGAGTTTGTGTAGAAGCACTGGTTGTTCAGTATACCGGCAATGTCTACTAGAGGGGTGCGGCAGTGAAATGAAATACCACCCCAAACCATGATACTAGGTGCTGGACAAGTGTGGGGAAACAAAAAGCAAAATCTTAGTAGCCTCTCGCTACAGTGTCCCCAAACTATAACCCGACCATCGTGACATTGCATGCAGAAGCGGAATCGGTCAGCAAACATAATATCGTTCTTATCTGCCGTCCATGTCCACCGTTCACTGCACCATTGGCGGCGCTAACGCCTATGGTTTCCAGTCACGGGTAGACGAAGAAATGGAAGCCATGTGGACATTCCACTATGCTGCGAATGGCCTCGAATGGTGCGAACGGACCCCAAATGTTGCGTAACAAACTAAATCTGTTGTGCTATGGTTCGTGATAGGACTGCGTGATCCATGAGCATTCTACCTGTCATCACGGGACAGAGGAGCAACGAAGTGGATGGGATCAACCTCGTCAATCCGTCGCTCTTCTTGCACATCCAACGAGTACAGATCCGAATTACAGCTACGTGATTTCGTCCAACACGTTGACCAATTGGATAATGCGCAATCCCTACGGGTTAATATTTTTCCTCGGTCAAATTCAAAAACGACACTCGGGTCGAAAGACACTCGATGTCTTCCACGAGGTATTGGTAAAAAGTTTGGCAAAAAAAAAACAAAAAAAAAAAAAAAAAAACCGCAGAATACTTAAAAAACGACAATCTGTTCTCCACTTCAGTGTCACTTGCGGAATTCGCTACTGTCGCGCCTGGCGACGCCTTTATGCACTAAAAATACTTTTTTTTTTTTTGAGCAAATCATTTGCTTTGTTAAAAATGATTTTCCTTTTCCAAATTTGTTTTTTTTGAGCAATCACGATTGCTTATTGTTCTCACTTGAAAGTCCTTGACGTTGTGGTTCCTTTTTCAGCTTGGACCAGGGCTGCAGCACCACCGTCCACCTCGGCGGCGCGGCTGGTCCTGAGCACTGTCTACTGGAATCCACTTTTGCTGGGCGGTGGCGTCCATGTCCTACACACGCATGCTCATACACACTCCCCTACATGGGCACGCCTTTACACACATACACATGCCTACGTGCACACACGTAAGCCTACACACACAACTATACACACGTAACCACACAGGAAGACTGACATGCTTGGAGGGGGGAGCCATTTCTAGAAACAATAACTCTAATCAGTAGGGTCCTGTCGCAACTCGTGATTGCGAAAAACACAATTTGAATTCAAAGTTTCGGAATTCGAATTAGAGTTAATTGGGGGAAGTGGGTCACAGATCTTTTTTTTTCAGAAAGATATTTTTTTGGAGTGTTTATGGTTCAAACGTCTCTATATTGCTTTAGTAGAAATAGCAATCATAGCTCAAAAAAACTGTTTAAATAGTTTTTAATGTTTTGCATTAAAATCTATGAAGCGTTAGATTAAAGATTAAAGAACAAGCGTAATATATAAATACTAACCTCGAAGGGGTTTTTTTCGTATGAACTTCATCCCTGCATTTTACGTATACTTTAATTCTTCTCCCAACCCCCACCTTTTTTTGTTACTTAAACATCTGAACTTTCACTATAGATTGTTGACGGAAACTTGAGCAAAATCACAAATAATATATATATATATATATATATATATATATATATATATATATATATAATTTTCAGTTACCGCTACAAGAGCGTCAGCATTATGTTAAAAGATTATTAAAAACAACAACATGAGTTTCTAATCTTCTGTGAAATAGAGCATTTACAACTACGTAAGTAATGAATCAAAGAATGTCATTGATCACTCTAAAATTTCTAAACCCGAACTAAATTTGATTCTGAGGTTGTTGCTTAAACTGAGTAAATACATAAGCCTTAAAAGCTTCAGACTTTCAAAACCCATTCGTTAAAATGCATAACTCTCATCACCCAAAATTAGTTTCCAAAGGCATGAAGAGGAAATTGAATTTTTAGAACCGTATTCGCTTTTGCAACGTCACACTTTCTCCTGAAAACTTTTGTCATTGTCGTCTTTGCATTTCCAGTAAAGAAAATAACTGTCAAAGATTTCACAGAGAACTCCTCAGAGACAAGGAGTTCTCTTTTTCAGGGAACGAAGATGTTACGACATTAGAGAGAGAGCGTCCCATGATCTTCCATTGAGACAGAATTGTTCTCAATAGAAATACAAAATTCCAATATGCTTTGGAATAGGCTTTAAAGGGAAGTATTCATTTTGAAGGTTTCGTCGAATAGGTGAGAAGCAACTGAATATTTTATGCACTAAAAAGAAATCAAAACTTTGTGAAATGCATTTAAAATGAAAAAGAAAGATGTTACATATTATCAAATACTCTGCAATAACTATTTTTACTTCAGAGTACTACACATTAGGGTGGGTCGATTTTGACTTTTTTTTGAAATCGAAAACGCCTGTGGTGGGAAAAGTTGTGTATTGACATCTGATGTTCATTAAAAAATTTTTTTGGTAATTAAAATATATTTATACTTTCTGCCAGGTCCCTTAAGTTTCGCTAAATATGTAAAAATTGACCTTTTTTAAAACTATTTTTTTCATTTCTTACTGTATTTTTTTTAATCACCTGTGGTGTAAATAGTAAATAGTAAGACCCTTTGTTTGTGAACAAAATAATTACCATATCATATTACATATACTACCCCTGCCGGGAATCTGAAATTGCGCGTTTTGCCTTTTTTCTTTGCTCCTTCTGCTTAGTTTTAACTGTCAAAGAGACAGATGGTGTGATTTCTCCGAATGTTTATTTTTCTTCTTCTCTGTGATATAATGAAACTACTTAAATCACCCCCCCCCCCAGTCTGACAAATCTTCCTGTTCTTGGCACTTAGCCAAGCATATATGAACTTATAGAAATCGTAACGAAAAACTCAGAGCAGAAGAAATGGTACAGCGAATGAAGTGTTATCAAGCATATTACACTATTTAAAAACAACCCAAGTATCTACTGTGGATTTAATTGCAGTAGGAACAGATGGAACAGCGGTCAATACTGGTGTGAAAGGTGGTGTAATAAGACTGTTTGAGCTGCATTTAAAAAGGCCGTTGCAGTGGCTCATGTGTCAATTGCACGCCAAGGAGCTACCTCTTTTACGGTACCTGTTACGGCATCTTGATGGAAGCACTACAGGTCCTTTTACATATAATGGTCCTATAGCGAAGCTTCTTGGCACATGTAAGCAGCTACCAATTGTCAACTTAAAAAAAGAATCGCTTTTGATTTGTCAACAGTTGATGCAGACGGACTTGGCACTGACCAAAAATACTTGTATCAAATATGTCAAGCAATATGTTCAGGAAATTGTTCAACATCACTGTCCACCAAATCACCAGGAAAGCTATCTCATGCTAGGTGGCTTACAACAGCAAACAAAGTACTTCGTTTGTATGTTGGTACAAAAGAGTCATCGCTGGAAATAGGGACTATTGTAGAATACATTATAAAAGTGTATGCAAAAGTTTGGTTTTTGATTAAAACTGAGCCTTCAGCACAGCCGGTGCACAGTATCTTTGGGAAGTTATCCACTACTCAAGATATCTTAGCGATGATCTGAAATCAATAGTTGACCCTGTTATTTAAAGAAATGGTTTCTTTGGTTATCCAGAAAACTTGCTGATAGCCATGATCAACGGCACGCGATCCTCAGTAAGGAAATTAGGCTACAGAACAATCCTCAAGGCCTGAACTCTTACTAATGAAACTGTTCATGATTTTGTCATTCCACCTCTAAATTTTCAAGCAAAAGACTATACAGAATTGATAAATTGGCAAAATTGTGATCTTACAAACAGACCCTCCACTCACCAAACATATACCCAATGCGGAATTTGAGAAAATAGATGAAACGGGTGACGTTATTGAAAGTGAGTTGAGGAATTTACCATGTCACACACAAGCGGTAGAAAGAGCAGTTAGGTTGGGACAGGAAGCATCTTTATCTGTTTGTGGAGCAAACGCCATGATGGCTTTATACGTAAACATCGGCTTCCCGAGAATTAATGCCAAAATTTGAGAACAAAGCACTGTATAAGGTGTAAAACTTCTTTATTACAAAAAACTCTGAGGTGAATTCTTAGTCATTCTCCCCTAATACTTCGGGAAAATGAGCAAAGAGCTGCTGTAAAACTGCGACGACGGACTTCTGGTACTTAAATCTTTTATACCTATGTTTTAATCCTAAAGAATTCTATAAAGTTATTATAGAAAAATAAAGTATAAAAAATGCTTAAATTAAAAAAAAAAGTGTTGGATAAAATTTTTGCTTTAAAATGTCAAGATTTTAAAAATTATGAAAATATTCCAAATTTCGCCGGTTGAGCGGAGCTTGAATATTATTATTATTATTACTTATGAGTGAAGAGTATTACTAGGCAATCATTTTCACTACGGGTGATTAAAAATCAAACATGAGAAATTTAAAAAATAACAAATAAATGTCAATTTTTCCATATTTGGTGAAATTTCAAGGGACAGGTGAGGGATCTAAATATATTTTGATTAGAAAAAAAAATTATATGAGCATTAGATGTCAATACACAACTTTTCCCACCACAGGCGATTAAAAATATTATACATAAGGTTTTTTTTTTAATTAAAAAATGTCAATTTTTACATATTGGCCAAATTTTAAGGGGCTGGTGGGGGATCTAAATATTTTTTGATTTCCAAAATTTTTTTTATGCTAGCATTTGATGCCAATACACAATTTTTCCCACCACAGGCGTTTTCGATTTCAAAAAAAAGTCAAAATCGACCCACCCTACTACACAATCACAAGATACAGATCAACAAGAAAATAACTTATTTATAAAATAGAAATTTTTTTTGAAACATATACTCCATATGACAATAGTTAAATAATAGAAAGACGAAAAATACAAATAAAAAGCAATGATTTCCACATCACATGACTTTCTTGCGCGCTTATTGAAATCTACTATTTCCTTTAAAAAATAGCGACTTTTCTTAAAATTACGACAGAATGTAACACTTCATATTTCGATAACGGGGAGAAGAAGGCAATCAATTTATACGTCCAAATACATGTTTTACTATGTTCTTTAGATTACTAAATATTCATTTTTTTCCCATTATTGCACTAACATATGGAAATCTGATTAGACTAGATCTTTCAAATTTAACGATGCGTGATGTTGTTGGTGGTGTCTGTAATTAGAAATAGCAACAAAAACACTAAAAATGTCACTAAAAGTCCCTTATAAAAAGTATAAAAAGTAGTGCAACAAGGACGTGCGAACCTATTCAAGCAGGACATTTTTGCAGGGAGGCGTAGGGTAGACCGGGGCACGATTACCAGTGTCATTTTTTTTCAAAACGGACTATAACTGGAGAGCCAACAGTCATAACAGATTGATGCTGCTCTCTAGCAAATATTCCCACCAGGTTTTGAGCATCAGTCAAGCTTCGGTCTAGCATACAGAAAGAATAATCTGTTTTCTACCAAGTTGAGTAAGTATTGTGTTGAACGTTTTGAAGCTTATTGTGAATAAATATTACTTAGTTAAAAAAGAACGAATCTATAAAAATTAGCATATTTTTTTCCCTTTTCCAAAATTGTATTTGTATGAACTGAAATGTTATTATTATTATTATTTTATTTATTTTATTTTTATTTTTTGTACGTTGAAAATAAATCCAAACTTAGCGACGGGGAAGTTTACGCGTTGACGTCGGAGCACCTTTGCGCACGTTCTTACTGAGTCTTACTTAAACGTACCCCTGGCACTTTTACCTCTATAAACTGCCTCCAAACTTTTTAGCATTTTTCGGCTATTAAGTTTTGAATATTACCATTTTATATTTAATTAAGTTACACATGCGTATATCATAGCTTACAATCATATAAGGTTGCATTCATCTACCTCTTCAGCTTTAACTGTATACACTATTCAGTCTGTAATAAATTTGCTTTATTTAAACGATGGCAAGAATTATGTTCAAAACACCAACAGAATCATGTTAGGTGTCAAACTAAGTATGCGTAAAAGTGCCCCATCTCCGGGGTAAGTTTATGCAACCGAGTTTGACTCAAAAATATTTTTTTTAACGGTTAAAAACACAAACTAAGCAGAAGAGCTAAATGCTCTAATTTTGACTCCATTAACTGCTTCATAAAAAAGAAATGACTAAAATCTCCTAAATTAAAACATGAAAAGTAGAAAAATCATTGACAAAAATCCGTGTAAACGTGCCCCAGTCTTCCCTACTAGAAGTTTAGCCAGTTTACACTGTTTCGACCGAAATTTTGCTAAATATCACCTGCAAAGCCAAAGTAATTTTAGATTCGCATTGTATTTTTTGACCCAACCTTTGTGATAGATTGTCGTTGATTACATTTTAATTAATGAACATCATTTTACATCTAGAAAATGGTAAATCCTTAGCACTCTTTCAGATGAAAAGCAATATTATGTTTCCGTTTGCGTTTGTAATCTGAAATTGCCGCTAAATCACTAAAAATGTCACGTAAAAATTGTCCAAGAAGTAACATGTAGAGAAAGATTTTGTCGAATCGATGCATACAAGGTATTTTTTTAAAGTTTTTCTCATAGCTGCGGTAAGTAGATAAAATGGCTGCATGAATTTCGTGCATACCCTGTTTCTTGTTTAAAATGTTTCAAAATTGTCTTTCACTTTCATACCCCACATAAATTTTTACTTTTGATTTACTTAATTTTAACTTTAAGTTCAAAAACATTTTTTTTTTTTGGAATAATACATAGTTAGCGCATTGTTTACAACAAAACGTGTAACTTCAAAGTAAACGAGAATTTAAAATAATCTTTGTATCTTTTTCAATTTTCATAGCAGTCTATTGAATACAGTTCAGTAACTGCTCACTTTATTACTATAAGAAAAAACAAGACAAGTACTATTAGATAAAATCTTGTTCAAAGCAATTCTGGACTTGTTTCTTTGGAAAGGGAAAATTAAGCACCGAATCGAGTCGTGTTTTGTTGAAGATTAAAAACATTTTCTATCTGAAGACAAGAAAATAAAAGCAAATCTGACAAGAAACTCGACTTGTATCAATAGAGAGGCGCTTACGAACTTAACCTCAAAATACACAGCTCTTCAGAGAAATAATAGGAAGCAGGAAAGTAAGGGCGGAATTGTTTCGACCGTGTTATGAACGGTCACAGGACAAAAGCAAAGATTGCAGTAACTGTTTTGAAAGTGCACCATAGGGTAGGGCATCCTTCCGTACGGGGATAAAAGGCTTTCCTTTCTTTTTTTATGTTTCTTCATCGACTTCTGGCAACACAAGTTACTTCTGAAGTTTTTGCCGCAATTTATTTCATGACCAAATTTTTATCTTTCGTTTCTAAATTTAGTTTTACTCTTATTAGATTGTTAGGAGAATGTAGCACAAAATTGGGAACCGGATTTCCGATCGAAAATAAATTTTCAAGCAACTTCGAAACTCTCTTTTGCTTCTTGAAAATAGCAATCGCAGTTTGATTTTGTTACATGCAGTGACTGCCGTTTCTGTTTAAGGTAAAAATGTTTGTTTTTGTTTTACTGGAGTCTTGTGTTGAATTTATTTTCTAGGATAAAGTATAAATAACCATAAATCTCTTGCGTTTAAATATGGATAACTTTCGGAACAAAAATCGTAGATATATTTCAGATTAGATTTAGTGATGCCAATTTCAGTTTAAATGGAACTTTAACGAGAATTTCAGTCACAATATTTTGTAACTAAAGCTGTATCGTTAAATGAAAATCGTTCTTCATGCAATAACCATATTTAATTCCTTATATCATATATAGTGGATGGAAAAGTTGCTAAAAAGATTACAATCTGATGCTTTCTCAGCTAATATATGCAATATTAGTTTATTTCATTTTATTATTAATTTATTATTTTTTAAAGAAATGTATTGAGTTTTTAGAAACACAAAAATAGCCTAATGCCTAAGCATTAGGGTCAGCTAATGGAAAGCCAAATTATAATCGTTACACTCATCTTAACCTCTTAGGCTTGATTTTTTATTTTTGAAACATATTAATTAGTTGCTAATAGGTAAATTACCAACTTCGGAGAAAACGTTATTTTTCGAGCTTTTTTTTTTCTTTCTTTTTTTTTTTTTAATTTTCATTTTGTTGATTTGCTCTTCTAAATCATTGAATATCAAGGGAAAAAAACTCAAGTTCAAATTATAACCAGAATAATTTATTTACAATTAATACCTTACTAGGAGGATCTTCATCCTGTCCATTAGCTTGCCAATTCTCGTTCCTTTTTTGAGACTACTTTGTCGGGGAATTTGGCGACAAAGATGGAAATGTTTTGCAAAATTTTGCAACCAAATTGGAAAAATATCTCAATATAATGTACACACACACACAGAGAGAGAGAGAGACAGATGTGCGTAAATTTTCATTGTACAGAAAAATAGGGGAATGTGGAGCAAAGTGAAATAGTGAAAATAACTTACGTTTTTGTAAAAATGAACAAATTACGGTACGTGAGGAAAGTACAATATATTTAAAAATAAAACTTGCATTGAAACATTATTTTTTATTTTAGCAGAAAAATTGTACTTCCAAAAAAATGTGGAACTTTCTCATTTTTTTAAAAGGAGAAAGTGAAAACAAAAATCGAATTATTTTTTTTAAATTCTTCTATGAAAGATATTTTTGATCAATTGATTGAAAGAATAAAATAAGAAATGAATAAATATAAAGAAAGTGTTACAATAAACGATTAAATAAATTTATTAATGCATGGGACAAAAAAAAAAAAATAAGTGAATGAAATCGTGAATAAATAAAAATTTAAGTGAATGAAAAAATAAATAGACAGTATTAAGGCCTGTAAATGAAGTAATAAATAAATGAATACGTCCTTGGTGATTTGATAAAAAATCGAATAAGTAAGTCAAGTGAACTTTCGCCTCATTCACTTTGCCCCGCATGCAGTTGAAAAAGATAACAACGCATTTAAAATATAAATAATCTTAATATTTAACAAATAAATACTGCACCGGATACTAGTAGGTCTCAACTAATATTTAAAATGCAAATTACAAGATATTTATCATTTAGTAAAAGCAAAAATAATCTTTAACTTACAAAAAAATATTACGTTATGGGTATCAATGTTTGATAGTTGCTTGTAACATCATATTCTTTGATTTTAAAGATAATATTTTCTTAACTGGAACACATATTACATGTGTTACTTACTATGTAGTAAAAATATTACCAGATAGATGGCGTTAAAGGTAGAAAATGTTTCGACATTTCACTTTTCCCTGCTACAGTGAAACCTGTGTATAACGATACTGTCTATAACGATAACCTGTCTATAACATTTTTTTTGGGGGCCCCAGCAAAATGTCAGCATGAATGATCAAACTGTCTATAACAATAACCTGTCTATTACTATATTTTCTAGGTCCCAACAGTATCGTTGTAGACAGGTTTTACTGTATTTCTTTTTATCCTCGCTATTTCACTGTGCCTCTCACTCCTCCAATCTTATTAATAACTAGAAAATCTCCCGTCAAGGTATGACGGCTGAAAATTGCTTCTACATTTGAACGAAGCCATTGCCTGCTTGCTGATATTTTGATAGTTAAAATGGTAACCCTAACTCCAGTGGATTATTTCTAAACTCCAGTAGGTAGCGTTCATTGTTGACCATTTTTTCGTTTCTTCATTCCCCTGAAATGACACAGTCTTACCAGTAAAACTGTTAAGTTGCCGGATCGAGTTCAGACTTGTCACAGTGAAGCCTTTCCCTGCATGTTAAACATTACCAAAACATATTATCAAAATATCCTCCCGTGGCGCGAGTTTCATTGTTGAAGCACGCGGGTAACTCGATCATCGACTATTATTTATATGAGGTACAAATTAATTTCATTAAACTAATAAATTTAATCACGTATTAAAAAATGGCATTTAACTATTATGTACATACAACAAAACATACGAATTGAGCAAATATATGACAATAATTTTACATTTACATCGTATGTGCATTTAAAGAGACTCATCAGTTTTCGATTTTCATTTAAAAGGAGTTCCGTAAAAGTGAATTAAATTGCAGCTTGCTAGCGAAGGAAGATACTAAACAGTTTTGCTTGCTTCACGTAATTTAGCGTCGAATTCCATTCTTGAATTTCGAAATAAGATGCCTCGGCACAACATAAAATATTCCCGGCTAGATAAGTTAAAACTAATTACTTTCAGACGAAATAATTTGGTTATTTGAATCAAATATGCGCCTGCCTCGTGGATGTCTTGTAATTTATTTGAAGTTTTATATTAATGGATTATTCAAAAGTGCGCCTGTGTTGAAATTCTTTTAAAAGTTCTAAATAAACTAAAAAGGCTTCAAATTTCTGTCTCCCGTGTTATGTTGTAGTAAAGTTTGGAAATGAAATTTTTGTGTATTTTTTTTCCTTATTGCACGTAATATGTAGAATGCAAAATATCACACTTCTATTTTTTTATTTCTGCATAATATAAACGCATTACTTAATAATACCTAGAAAACTAACTTGGTTATAGAAGTGTATATATGATAATATGTTTGAACAAACTAATATGAAAAACAAATTACATTTGCGTTAAAGTTTTATTTTTCAAAAGCCAAGAAAATTCTAATACCAAGTTCAAGACAATCATTTTAGATTAAAAAATATTTAGGGTGATATTTAGGGTGTATATTTAAAGACATCACACTAGCCTAGTATTATTTCATGTGTGCATTATTAAATTCAAGAGTATTTCCTTTTTACTCGTTCCACACTGTAAAAAACTAACTCCCCAAAATTCGTGGCAGTTTAGCTGCCTCCGCTGTTGTGGAGTAACTTAACTGAGATAACTGGTGTAATGTTACATATCGCTTGTGAAAGGTTACACCATGGTAATGTAACTATAGCGTAACGTCTCCCTCATTACTGTATAAGATTACACCAGAATTTTCTGTATGCTTACAGAGATATTGCTTGAAAGCAAAATTAAGCTTTCATCTAACTTTCTTCAACACTTTATCAAGTTCATGATTTTAAACAACGAATACACACCAAGTATTTTAATACACAATATTTATTTATTTTAATATTCAAACAAAACCAATTTTATTTCACTAAGAGATTAAATGGTCTGAGTGTTGCTCAAACCCAGAACTCAAATCTTACAGAAGAGACGGGTCGCAAAGCAAGAGCGTTTTACCGCTTGGCTACCATAGCCGGTTTTTGTTTTCCTCAAAAGAGTTTAGCTGATCTGCGCCAACTGTGATCGTCACGCATGCGCTTTGTATTCTACTGAAACCATAGTGAAAGGTTCCTCCAAACATTTGAGTTTTTAAAACAAAGATACTAGGGTCTGGTGGGCGAAAGTGGTCAATGGGGTAAAGTGGTCATTCGTCAGATAAATGGTTATAACTTGGAAATAAATGTTCGAATGAACGTGAAAATTTTAATTTAGGATAGGGCAGTTAGAAACTACATTTTGAATACAAAATTTCACATCTGGCAAAATTTTATTTGGTAAAATAAAATACTTTGTGTGAATATGAAAAATTTCAAAATCTGAACACCTCTTTTAACTTTCTTGGAAAATGTTGTTTGTTAGAATTATAAACAGATTGACTGCACAGAAAGCTTCCTACATGTCTCAAAAACTCTTACTCATTAGCAGTTAACTGAATCTATTTTGGTTAATTTTTCAGAACAATTTGAGTAAGATGGGGTAAAGTGGTCATAATATTAGGCTTAACGAATATTGTCCTTCTAACGTCACGTAATCTTTAAGCATGAGGCAGACACAAATGAAATATTAATTTTACTTAATAAGTATCGTTTTTACAGTAAACAGGGTTAAATATACGAGTATATGCGTATGCATCCGCATATACTCGTGTAGGCAAGTATACATACGCATTCACATAAATGCACAAATAAACGCGTAGTATATGGGTATCTGCAAGTATTTTTTGTCTATAAAGGTATACGGTCGACTATACACGTATATACCCGCTTATACTCGTATATATACGAACACTTATTTTCTCAGGTAGACACGTATATATGCGTATGTACTCGAAACTCGAGTAGACACTTACACACAAGCATATGATATACACGTGTACAGGGTAAGATTAAACTCTTGGGAAAATTCTTAAAAGATGTAAGAAGGGAGTAGAAGAAACAAGAATCATAAGAAACATATGGTCACAAACACAACGCTTGACGCGCTACATGCACGCAAAGTTAGAAACTGAGGGATGCAAAACAGGTCACAAATTTATTACACAAAGACAATTTTACACAACATTTTAGATCTTAAGAAAGTGTTAAAGTGATTGATAAACTTTGCGGCCGGTTGCTGTCATACGTGCATCGTAATCACAAAGCACTCTCTGTTGCAATAATGAGACTTTTGAAAAACTTTTATCAGTCGCTGTGCCTTTGTTGCGATGCGTGGATTAGAGCTACTACAGGCCGTAACTTTAACATCTGCTCTAAATATTTCTTAAGAACTAAAATGTTGCTTAAAATCATCTTTTTTTTTTCTTTTTTTTTCCAATTGGGCTGTACAAGAGACCCACCTGAAGAGGCGTCTGGGCCATGATCTGACCTAGTGCTCTCTAGTGCTCTCCCCTATAATGCATAAGTTTTTTATGTGTCACCATTAAGGCGCTGACGCATATGACACAGTAGTTTTTTGGACGCCCAGTTTCCACCAGGTGGAGGCACCTGGGCTCTCTGACGCGACATTGCACTAGGAATTTAATTTTTTCCTAGGGTCCTTCTTTAGTTTCCTTCTAAGTCAAACGAATGCCCTAGGGATCTTTTACATGCCGCACAATCATACGACATGTGCGCTGATAATTTTCATCATGTTGAAAATCCACCGACCGGCATCCCCAGTTCAGAACCCGGGTCCACAGACCTGCAAGGCGAGCGCCTAACCATCACGCCACCAGCCGGTCAGGTGAATCATGTTTGTGTGACAAATTTGTGACCTGTTTTGCATCCATCAGTTTCTGGCTCAGTGTGCGTGTAGCACGTCAGCGACCATAAGTTCATAATGATTCTTTGCTTCGTATCCTCTCCTCTCACACATCCCCTTTGTATTTTGCCCCAGACCTTGGATTCACTCTGTAAGCATATATGTATATTAGGGGATATAACTGTGTATACATACATGTACTGATATAAACGTAAATGTACGTATATACGTCTATACTGGTACATAAACGTGCTTGCACGTAAACATTCGTATATACTCGTTGCTTCCATATATATGTACGTGAGTAGACATGAACAAACACGCACTGGATATATCCACGGAATAACTCGTGTATACCCGTAAATGTATGTATGTATACCTATATATGCGTATATATGTGAGAGTGTTGTGAAGGTTTATAACAACACCCTAATTTTGTATAAGAATTTGACTCCATTATTTTATAAAAATCGACAAAACTTTATTTACATCACATATACTTCAAGAAGTCGTCATTTTTATTTTCTCAAGATCAAATTTGTGGAACACGATCTCGTGCGTCTTTTTCACTTTTTTTAATTACGTGTTGCCATTCAGCAGTTTGTGTTAAATAGAAATAAAATAATTAAATTTAAGAATTAAAAGACATTAAAAATATGGATGAAAATATAATACTAGAGAATTATCATTACGTGGTAATAATTTTGACTGAGAAGGGCACTTCAGTACCCCCTTTCCAGTAATGATGATAATAAATACGTTGCCGAAAGTCACGCATTAACCACGAATGACATGTCCATAATTCTTTGGGAAGTGAACTGTTCGTCCATATTTTGTCCTATATGAAGTTTCTTCATCTTTTTTACGCATTTCTTCTTCTGGTTGGTTAACATTGTCCTTGTCAGCAGACAGAAATGCTGGTTTTAGCCTGTCTACAGACACAGTGACATTTTTGCCTTTTATCATTACTTTGAACACTTTCGCGCCGCGCTTGATGACTGCATAAGGTCCGTTGTATGGCGGCTGAAGACTTTTCCGCACCCCATCATTTCTGATAAAAACATGGGTGCAAGTTTTTAAGTCTTGTGATACGAAAGGCTTAATATTAGAATGTGATTTTGTCGGTAAAGGAGCAAAATCGTGAAATATATCTCTTAGCTTCTGTATCATAGTTTCAGGGCTTTTTATAACCGAATGTTCATCGAAAAAATCTCCTGGAAGTCGAAGTGAAGTTCCATAAACAAGTTCGGCTGGTGAAACATTCAGATCCGTTTTAATTGCTGCACGGAATCCTAGGAGTATGGTGGGAAGAACTTCGGTCCATTTTTCATTTCGTCGAGCTTTTAAAGCACATTTTAATGGTCGATGCCAGTTCTCAATAAGACCATTTGATTGAGGATGGTATGGTGAAGTTCTTATCTTTTCGGCACCAATGAATCGAGTTAATTGTCGAAATAGCTCAGACTCAAATTGACGACCTTGATCTGATGTAATTTTTTCTGGACAACCAAATCTTGAAATCCATTCAGACATCAACGTCTTAGCGACAGTTGGTGCTGTCATATCACAAATAGGATATGCTTCTGGCCATCGCGTTGCCCTATCAATTACCGTTAAGCAGTAATTCTTTCCTTCAGATTCTGGTAGTGGTCCTATTAGATCAATGTGTATATGGGCAAACCTAGATGTGTTAATATCAAATTTTCCTTCTTCAGTTTTAGTGTGCCTGAAAACCTTTGATCTTTGGCAGTTTTAAACACTCTTCAACCCATGCTTTGATATCCGTAGCCATTGAAGGCCAAACAAATCTCTGCTTAATAAGCTTAGTCGAACCTTTTATACCTGGGTGTGTTAAATTATGTAGGTTTAAAAAAACTTGTTTACGAAAACTTTTTATTAGAAAAGGTCGTGCTTTTCCTGTAGAAATATCACAAAATATTTCAGTTTTTGAATCAGGCGTAGTAAGTAATTTTAATACTAAATTAGATTCCTTATTTTCTAAAGCAGATTTAAGTTCTAAGTCAGATTTTTGTTCAACACCTAACTTAGCGTAATCTAGCGAAGTAGGAAATTTAATTGTACTTATTTGAGAAAGGGCATCGGCTGCTTCATTTGAGCTACCTTGCAAATATTCAATGTCAGTTGTAAACTCAGAGATAAAGGATAACCATCTACTTTGCCTATTTGTGTAGGTATCTCGTTTCTTTTGAAAAGCAAATTTTATTGGTTTGTGATCAGTGTATATTATACATTCTTTCGCCTCGATGAAATGTCGAAAATATTTTACTGATTCATAAATGGCTAATAATTCCCTATCAAAAACCGAGTATTTTAACTGAGCAGTATTCAGTTTTTTTGAAAAAAATGCTATTGGTTTCAACCCTTCTTCAGTCTGCAGACTTAAGGTTGAACCAATGGAGAAATCACTAGCATCAGTGTGTAATGCTAACTGCCCATCCTGCGAGGGAAAGACCAATGCAGCGCCAATCAAACTTTGTTTAGCTTTCTCAAATGCGTCATTCAAAATTGGAGACCATTCAGTAGGAGTGCTATCATTCTTTTTACATCCTCTTATTTGATCTGTTAAAGGGGTAAGCAGTCTTGCTGCATGTTTAACAAATCTTCTAAAATAATTTATTAATCCAATGAATCGTCGAAGCTCTGATATTGTTTTTGGCTTAGGATAATTTTGAATGGTTTCAACTTTTGATTTTAAAGGTTTAATTCCTTCAAAAGAAATATCATGTCCTAAAAATGATACTTCAGTTTGAGCAAAAACACTTTTGGAAATATTCACATTTAAACCATATTTGGCAAGCCTACCTAATACAATTTTCATGTGTTCTAAGTGTTCCGTTTCATTTTCGGAAAAAATTAGTATGTCGTCTAAATAAGCAACAGCGAAGTCTACATTTGAAAGTGCCTCGTTAATAAATCTTTGGAACGTATTTGCTGCACATTTTAAACCGAAATTTAAATATAAGAACTCAAAACTACCAAACGGTGTGGTAACTGCAGTTTTTTGAATATCATCTTTGAAAACTGGAATGTGAAAATATGCCCTAACAATATCGAGTTTAGAGAAAATTTTCTTGCCGTGAAAAATGTTCGTTACATCGTGTATGTGTGGCACAGGGTAACGGTCAGGCACAGTGACCGAATTTAACCTTCGATAATCACCACAAATACGGTAAGATCCATCCGCTTTTGGTACCACGTGAATAGGAGAAGCCCAAGGAGATTTTGAAGGACGGCATATTCCTTGATCCATAAGGTATTGAAATTCTTTTTTAACTTCGATTAATACCTTTGGATGTAAACGTCGGGGCTTAGAAAATAAAGGCGGTCCTTTTGTTTCTATATAATGGACAGTATCGTGACTGACTGGTTTTTTGAAATTTGGGATAGGATTCAATAACTCGGGAAAATCTTTAAATAATTCTTTGTACACCATATTATCCGAGACTAATTTAATTTTACTATATTGAGCTTTAGTTAACTCTCCCTTCGTTGTCAAACCAGTGACTGAATCAATTAATCTCGACTTCTTTAAATCTACTAGTAGTGAAAAATTTTGTAAAAAATCTGCTCCTAGAATTGGGCAAGAAACATTTGCTACAACAAATGGCCACTGATATATTCTACGCAATCCAATGTTGATATTTAACACCTTGTGGTCGTACACAGCTATTTTTGAATCGTTCGCAGCATACACGTAAGTGATGGGAGTTTTTGCTTTGAATGAAAAATGGGCAGGAATGCAAGAAATATCACTGCCACTATCAACCAAAAAATTTAATCCCGTACTTTTATCCATTATGTGTAATCTACACTGTTTATGTGCTGCTATGTCAGGGTAAATATCGTTATTAGACATAGCAGCTATGGCAAGTTTTTTTTGAACTGCATCATAACTGCATGGTTGGCGACATTTAAATGCTTTATCGCCGAATTTTTCATGATAAAAACAAAACTCAGATGTATTTTGATTATCTGAGGGTGTTGGAACTCGTCTACTCCTAGATTGGGACCTATATCTATGATTACTACGACCTCTTGAAAATGAACGTTTTGATACCATTTTAGTTAATTCAGAAACTCGTATGGTTAAATGCTCAATTTGATTTTGCAAATTTGATATTTGCGTCGTTTGTTCACTATGTTTTAGTGTTTCTGAAATTTTGCAAACTGATGGCTCCATTTTTATTTCATGAATTTTATCAGCTAAAATGGACAGTTCAGTCAACTCTGAAGTTGATGCTGATAAAATGGCTTGAATATGTGTTGGCAAACGCTCTAACCAAATGGTTTTTAAAAATTCGTCAGTAATTGAATTTCGTGAAAGTTCTTTCATTTGCCGAAGTAAAACAGATGGTTTTTTATCACCTAATGTAAGTTCACACAAAAGTTTCCGTATTTGGCTTGATTGCGAATCGGAAAACTCTTTAACTAATCTATCTTTTAAAGCTTGATATTTATTTCCCTCTGGAGGAGCTATAATTAAATCCGAAACAGCGCTAAGTGTATCTGCGTCAATGGCGGATAACAAGTAGTTATACTTCGTCTCATCATTTGTTATACGTGAAACATTGAAACTAGCCTCCACTTGAATAAACCAAACTGTTATATTACTTTTCCATAGTGGAGGTAATCTGGTTGCAACTCTCAAAACTGAGTCACTTTGTACAGTATTATTGGTAAATTCAACATTATCTAAACTTTCTACCGACATTTTAAAATTTAAATGAGAATTTACAAGTAAAATAAACAAATGCAATTAAATTAAAACAAAGAAAAAATAGTCAAAGATAAAATTTATCTTTACACGAAAATAAAATTTAGGCCAGAGCATTTCCCTTCAAGTGAATGACTTTAAGTGAAGAGCATACCATAGAATAAAGCATTGTCCGTCTTCTTTTCTTTTCCTTTTTTTCTTGTCCAAAACGTGGGTCACCACTGAGAGTGTTGTGAAGGTTTATAACAACACCCTAATTTTGTATAAGAATTTGACTCCATTATTTTATAAAAATCGACAAAACTTTATTTACATCACATATACTTCAAGAAGTCGTCATTTTTATTTTCTCAAGACCAAATTTGTGGAACACGATCTCGTGCGTCTTTTTCACTTTTTTTAATTACGTGTTGCCATTCAGCAGTTTGTGTTAAATAGAAATAAAATAATTAAATTTAAGAATTAAAAGACATTAAAAATATGGATGAAAATATAATACTAGAGAATTATCATTACGTGGTAATAATTTTGACTGAGAAGGGCACTTCATATGTCTACTATATACGCATATACTCAGGTATGCATGTATATACTCGAGAAAGAAGTGCATACACGCATATGATGTTCGTTTATACGCGTATATACTTGTATATACACGTGACACGTATGTACTCGTTTAGACACGTATACTGTAGGTAATAACGTATAAATGCTTATGTATACCCGCATATACTCGTGCATATACTTGTAACTATAAAAGTAATCGAAATATACAAATATTACGGTTATTTATAACGGCTTTACATCTAATTTAAACTGTGACCACTTTATCCCATGCTATGACCACTTTCCCCCACCCCATGGGGTAAAGTGGTTATAAATACATATGGAAATGAAAGTGTTATAAAACTACTTAAAACAATATTTTCTTCCCTGAAATTCTATGTACCATGTTCTTTAATAATGCAATGTAAAATAACAAAAAAAGTTGAAGTGTTTAAAGAATTTAATGTATTTATTATCCACCTAAGTTGAAAACCTACGATTTTATGACTACTTTACCCCACCAGACCCTACACACTTCAGAATTCGTGCAATGTTACACCCATTAATACTGGTAACCTATAACTTTTTTTTTTACAGTGCATTCTCTTTGTGAAAGTGACATCGACGCAGAGTATTAAGAACATTTTTGGTCTCAAGCATTTTCGCGCATTTCTATTTTTGTATATGGTTACACGTACTAATGCAAGGAACTGTTAAGCTTACCTCTCTCATACGCATTTTTGATCCTGAATAGCGATTTAGTAAAGTGTTGAAGCAGAAAAGTAAGGAAAAAGATTAATGTTCAAAGGTAGCAACAATCACTACTACCACAGGTATAATCTTTAATAAACATTTTAAATTAAAAGAAATTGGATAAGAACACTAAATATTTGGCATATTTGTGTTTTTCATTAACAAATAACTCCAGTTAATCATTGAGTCATTTTTATCAAGTTATCCTTGTTACGTGCCCAGGTCAACTTCTGGAAATCTTGACAAATTATGACTTTTTCTTATATTATATTATATTATTTATAATATAAGAACTTTTAATTATTCTTTATATTTATTTACAAAACTTACAAGCCAGTATGTACCGTGCCTAAAACATCTTTTAAATGTCATTAAACAGCGCAAACACTAAGATATTTACTTCAAAATACAACAATGAGTCTTTTTTTACTTAATTATTTAATTATTTTTTTTGTCACATGATTCAAATTTGCTGGGAAAAAAAAACTGAAAATGCACGTACTTAATGTTTGGTGATGTTTGTATCTAAATATAGAAGAAAAAAAAAACTTAAGAGACATAAATGTGTAACGGGTAATAGCGATGCCACGTGGCGACAGTGTAACCGCAGCATTGTAAAAATAAAAGAAAAAAAATCGGAAGTGTGAAACAAACAACTATACTTACGTATACGGTACTAATACCAAAACTGCAAATTAGACTAAATGTTGTAAGTCGCAATACAGAGGATCAAATTTTAGTCAGTTGTTCACATATTCTCAGCAAATGTCATATGCATAAATAAAAAAACCTATGTAACCCATACATTCAGAAGAACTGTCATATTATCTAAATATACCTTACATTTTCCACGTTAAAAAAATTATTGATTTCTTTTACTAATACGAACAAACTTCTATAGTACATTTACATGTATTAAGTCAATCCTATATCGCATATCGACACACAAGCGTCTGTGTGTATACGTCATATATGCGTCTGTGTGTGTGTGTGTGAATGATGGATTCTATTTTACTTCTACAGAAGGGAAAAATTCTCAGCAAAGTATTTCCGAAACCTAATGTCACTTTAATCATTCTTACTGAAACCTTTTGATTAGTTTTAAACTTATATTTAAGATGTTGTTAATCAAATGTTCATTAGCCTCTTGATGATTTCCGAGAAGCTGAAAAGTCCGTCTGTTGCCCGAGAGTTCAGATGAAGATATTTTCCAAATTTAAAAACAACTTTTACTCTCAGCTGTGTATTTACAGCGACATAACCGAGAACTGATTAGTTTACTAGACACTAATTCGATAATTTGAATCTAATGATCACCAGGGTCTGAAAAGTTCCCTAACTCGCTTAGGAGTCAATATGAAGAGATCCATTCAAAAAGAGAGAAAAAAAATGTATCACGAGGAAAAAACTGTCAGAGATAATTTCGTTAGTGAAATCGGAAGGGAATCAGAGAGAGTTTTGAGGGTTTATGAGCTCAATTACGGACTCGGATAAAAATGTCATTTCGAGTTTTAATTTTGGTATTTTCACGATATTTTTAAGGCATTATAAAAGTTACAAAAATCTATAACTATTGTTAGAGAAAGACTAGAAGATTTCTTGTGTGCGTTCTAACACAAAAATGTACATAAAAGCATAAAGTACGATTAACAGTGAAAATATGAATGCAGGATTTTTATTCGGTATGTGTACAGTAATAAACACTAATTGAAACCCAAGTTAGGATTTATTTATTGGAAAAACGTCATGTGTTAAATTTATTTAAAAATGCAGAAAAAATTAACAATAGATTTTTTTTAATTTATAAATTAACATTACGTCAGAGAAATTAAGTTACAAATGTAAATATGAGAAATCGTGTTTCCGTTACCATTAATTACTTCAAACACACAATTTTCTTTCGAAAATATCGTGATTTGTATCACCTATAAGAAGAGTCCACCCCATTCTTGCTCTGTCGTTGCTTTAAGATCCCTGGTTGCAAAATATTGACTCCAATTCTTATATATGTTTTTGTGCTAATTGTTTCCGCACATTTTTCATTGGATTTTAGTTTTGGTTAAGCTATGGTTAGTCCGTGACATTGATACTGTTGTTGTTAAACTGCTGAATACTGTAATTTACATACATTAACAGATGGAATGATTTTCTGCCCTTTTTTTAAATGAGGAAATTGACTAACACACCCAAAATCGCGTTAAAAAATCGTTCGAAACTTCACGAGTACCTACAAAAAGTTGTTTTCGCAACACAATTTTAAAAAGTTAATGCATAGGATACCCACACTGCAAAAAATAAACTGTTGTTTTTACAGTATAACTCTGGCAGCTTACATTCCAAAGAAAAACTGTAAAATTTACAGCTTTAAACTGTAAAATTAGCAGTAATATACTGTCTTATAACAGACTTTTGCTATGAAATTTACAGTGATAAACTGTAAAATTAGCGGTAATATACTGTCTTTTAATGGAAATGCCCTGTGACATTAACAATGACTTACTGTAAAATTAGCAGTAATATACTGTTTTTTTAATAAAACTGCCCTGTAAAATTTACAGTATCAAACTGTAAAATTAGCAGTAATATACTGCTTTAGGAATAAATTGGCCCGTAAATTGAACAGAGATAATATGCAAAATTAACAGTAATATACTGCTTTTTAATAAAATTGCCCTGCTTATTAACAGTAACAAACTGTAAAGTTAGCAGTAATATGCTGCGAAATCAGCTGCACTGCTCCATAAAATCAGTAGTAACGGTTTTATAAATGATTTGTACAGTAACATTAACAGCAGTAAACCATAAAATAAAGTTATAAATTTTTATGCAAAAGGGTTTTTTCACCCTGTCGTCTCTTTTCATAGCCGAAATCACTGCTTTTACAGCTGAAGAACAATATAGAAAAGTAAAGCAATTGATTCTGTATATATGTTGTGGAAATTAGCCTACATACAAAATCGATTCCTTTTTTAAAGTTTTTCAACAACAAAAATAATGTTTTAGGCTATGAAAAGCAACAAGTTAAGAAATACAAAATCATTTTACATAAAAATAATTAACTGCTGCTAAATATATGTTTTATTGATATTAATTTCATTGTACATAAAATAAATCAATGCCTGTCTTTATATTTTATAAACACCTGTTAAAGGAGGAAAAATAGTGCTTTTTTAATTCTACAAAAAGCTTTAAGCTTTTATTGCCAACTTTAAAATTTACAAATAGAAGGAAATTGCAAGGTATGGTCTGAAGCTTTATTTTAAGAACAATTATAGATTTTCATAAAACAAAACTTTTTGATCCAAGAAGGTAGTAAAAATGAGAAGTTTTTTTTATATATATAACTGAAAACACTACATCGTATCTTCACTGAAAGTACTTTTTTCACTTTCAGCACTATTGTAATGCTAAAATGAGCAGCATAACGTGCGAAATGTTTTACAGTATGCAATCCATTATACCTTTAAGTTTATTTTTAACTTTATACATACAATTCCTTGCATTTATTTTCCTTTTCTGGCAAAACAGATTATTTTCATGGTTTTCTTCATTTTTTAATGTTATAAGTTGCACTTGTACCTACTTTATTTGAGAAATACTACTTACAAACTAACGTTATTTCGCACCATATGTGCAGTATTCAGCATTTAGACTGCACAGAATGGTTTTTATTTTAAACTGAATAGTATTATAGATTAGATAATACTTGATATTATTAACCTTTTAAAGTTTACAAAGATGAAAACAATAAGTATGCGGCAGTTCAGAATTCCAGAGCTACTAAACAGAAACAATTTTTCACTCGGTATAGTAAAATCTGTCAAGTTTATATAAAGTTTAACTTTATATTCTGTTTTACTGTTTTCATGAGAAAAAACGAAACATTCACACCATTAAAAATCGCCAAATTATTTTATTTCGTATACATTACCTATAAATACAGATTATTACAGTGAATTTGCAGAAATTCATTTAAAATCGAATGCAAATGCTTTCAAGGTCAACATTTTAACATCACGAACTCGATTCTTCTTTGTGACATCTTTGCCGACTTTGGAGCCATCATTAGGCCTTATGTTATGAAAGCATCTGTCAAAATAAAAATTGTTAGAATCTCATAAAACTTGTAGACACCAAAAAACATACATGGAAAAATCAAATTACGTAGGTATAAAAATACGCCCTAAAATAATTAAAATTATGACTCTGAATGATCTGAAATTAAAGTTGCCTTGAGAGTTTTTATTTTGAAACTTCTTAACATATACCTAAATTGTAATTGAACCGTTTAATTCTGGAACCAGTTAAGCGCTAAATATGTTGTTTTAAGGAGAAGTAAAAACTGGTTGGTAGCAATTTGCAAATTACGCATTTGTAACGATGGTTATTAATGTCTAGTTAAAGTAAACCTAATCTGGATACTTTACATAAGAACTCAAAAAACAAAAAAAATAAAGAAAATAATATGTTACATTTTAACTTCCATATAAAGAAATGCACTTATACTCGTTTCTGAAGTACAATTTAAAAAAAAATCCTTGTAATTTTTGGGATTTTTGAAGGATTTCGTAATACATATGAGACTGTTGATTAAGAATAATGTTTATTTTTTTCGATCGGATAACTGAAGTGATCGGGAGAATAACTCCTTCTATAAGTCAAGAATTCCAAGTTGTCCAAAATGGGAAAGCTAACATCTTGGCCTAAAGAAAAAAATAAAAATGTTTTAAAAATGATACAACTTGTATCTATTTTCTTCTTATAATAGGCTTCAGATTATCGGATTACAATATGTTTACTTCAAAACAATAATAAGGATGAGGTAGAGAAATATTTAGGAAATGGAGCAAGGACGATGTTTAGGACAACCAATTGGGAAATATTGGGGTATTCATCTAAAATATTGAATACTCTATCTAGCCTCTTTTAGTACCCCCTCCCCCGAGCTGCTATAGTAGCACTGAAGATTGTATATAGATAGTTTTTCTTTCTTTTTTTTGGTAACCCATATTCCTTTCCAACACTTGTTAAACAGCTCAAACTATGTTCAACTCATACCAGCTTCGTTTTTCCTTTGACAGCTTTCCATCGTTAGAAATCTGAATATAAAACAAAGTGTGACGTAAAGTAATTACTTAAAACTCTGTCTGTACTTAATATGAAATATTTTACATACTTATAATTTTTCAAAATATTTTTTTTCATATATTTTATTCCACAAATGTGTTATAATATTGTTAAAATTTAATTTTTTGGAGATTTTTTCTTAAGTACTAAGTAATTACATAAAAGAGTCATTTAAGTTGAAATAAAATAATAGCGTAAGAACATTCTATCTTATGTCTTAATATTTAAGCAAATATAAGATGTTTCATTTATATTGTGTGTTTTTCAAAATGGGGACGCCCTCTCCCCCTCCAGCTATCGATGTCCCCATTTAAACCATCAGCGACTTTTTCCTTTTTTTTAAGTGGCACTTCTTTTGAGAGGATTTACACAATTTATCTTAAAGTTTTTCAAAATTTTTCTGAAATCTGGAAGAAACAATTCTATATTCCCAAAATCAAGATGGCTTAGTTCAAGTCAATTCGGTAAGAAATGAAAATCAGTCAGAAAAGTTTAAAGTTTTTAACAAAAGAATAAATCGTCTAACATATCAAAAGATTGAGTAAATCTGGTAGTGCCAGTCCCAATCATTAAGAAATTGTAAGTCCACATTTGGTCCGCCGTCCTTGTTGTAAACAATGCTACCCTTCTTCAAAATGCTTTGCCAGAAGACCGCACCACTTTTTAACTTTAGATTTAAACATACTCTATTTGCAAAATAGCTGCTTTTTATTCATGTTACAGTAAAAATAATAAATAATTTTGTTTGATAACTGTCACACAAGTCTGAAAGGGCGGAGAAAGTTTCATACGGTGTAATATATCGTACTTTAATCTTCAATCTTTATTGTTGCTCTCATTATGAAGTTGGCTTTAAATTTTGTTCCTGTAATTTTTACAAAAATACGCACAATAAATAATAAAGTAATTAACATTTTTTTTGGTTCCTTCGATTTTAATAACATGTAAAAATAAAGAATCAGTGTTCCAAAATTCACTGAAAAATTTAAAAAAAAAATAAAGAAATGTACGTCTAATTTCGCTCTAGCAACAGAAATTTCTATATTCCGGTGATTCTTGAAGTGATAATATTCAACTACCCGTAAAAACTAATATTGAACTACAAATTTAAAAAAACTCAAACATAAAATGAATAGTATACCCGATCACATTTCAAGCAAAACAAAATAAAATTCAGTTTATCTTGTTCCAATCCATAGTTCTTGATTGTAACATAGAACCTGACAAAGGTTCACAAAAATCAGCTTCAGGGACCCAATATGGCACGCAGACCGTAGGATAGGCTTCAGTGGCTAAGAACGCTCTAAAACTCAAAAGCATTTGTGATTTTAAATTATATCCGTAAACAGAAAAATATAAATGAAAAGAGATACTTATAAACTTCCGTTGCCGGCATTCATGTCACTAAGTGAATCATCACAACATCGTTCAGACTAGGGTCTTCTTTGAAATTCCAAGCGGAACACAACCGCGAACTGCCATCTTGACAAACAGATGACAGATCTTGAATGAGACAAACTATTATTCCATTCAGTTCTGGTCACAAGTTAAGGAATTTCTTTACATTTGCATACCACTAAACTCAAAAAAATAATATTGCATTAGTGAATAAATTTAAATGAAAAATTCAGGCGGCTAGAAGTAAATTTGTAGTTTAAATATTTTTGAAATACCTAACCGCAACCATATCACCGGGCACAAATTCAAAATGAAATCAACTACAATTTTATTTTCTCCGTGCGCTGGAGGGAAAGGAACAAAATATTCGCTAGCAAATTCCCCTCTTCTTGGCACGCCTGCACACGGAAAAAAAGAAATACTTTAATACATGATTAAAAAAATATATTCTGGGCTATCAGTTTGTGTGCGCAAATTATCACTTAGACATAATGGAATAATTGAAACATTAAACAAAAAAAAAACTCTAAAAAATATGTCATTTCAATTCTGAAGTCATTGCAATTCAAGCTTTACGTAAATTTTCCCTCAAAAAAAGGTTTTGTGAAACAATCAGCTAAATTATTTTTAGTTTCAACAGATTTTATTCCAAATTCATTTTCATCAATCGAATTCCTTGGGAAATGGTACCCCACATCATTCTGCTTAGTTCTGCAATTTTCTATTGCAAATCTAGAAAAATCGATCGCAATTTGAATGCCACAGTATACAGAGTACTATTAATCAATATAAAATTCTAACTCTTTTCAAGGCCAATTCATTTAAAATTCTTTTGATCCATATAACTTCCTTAGATTGTTCACTAATTGAAATATACTCCGCTTCCATCGTTGACAGTGCTACGCATTTTTGTTTAAATGTACACCATATTATTTGAACCTATACAAAAACACTAGATCCCCTCTCCCTCCCTCCGCCATTGAAATCCGGTCGGCGTGATTCGAGGCATAATCTGTATCAGAATGACAATAATTTATTCAATTTACAAACAAAATTTTTGATTTCAGGGATCGACAAACCCTTCAGCTTGTCTCACAAATCTGCTTTTTTATACCCGCATATAAATACGCATTGCAAACAGTTTGGAAATGGACCCAATGTAGCTTATACACAAAAATTAAAAAGGAAGCATCAATAAAAAAAAGGAAATTGCTGGAGAGAACACTTGCGAAAAGTATCCCCCCTCCCCCATACCTGGTGGTTACCTAAAATAACCAGTCTGGCCTTGAAGCGCATTATTTCGCTCTGCTTATCTGTTCTGCTGTGTTTTGCCAATCTTTACTTTCTGGCGATCTCAAACTTCGTTTCAAATTCGAATGAATTACATCTTCGGAAATACTAGCTTCTAGCTTACTTGAACTATCCCCCCCCCCTATCTTCATCACAATCGGATACTTTTCGTGAATTATCATCACAACTGAAATCGAACTATTTTGGGTCACATTCAATGTTATTTTCAGAACAATAAATCTCGGCTTCGGAATTTAGAACCGTCGTGTCAATAGAACAATACATATCCCTGCATTCTCTACTTTGCCTTTGTATTTCTTTAACCAATTTAATTCTGAACATGCTATTTTATGATTTTCAGGATATTCTTCTTCTACTTCAGATTTACTCAGTAGTGAAATAAAACTGTATTCCTTTGTTTCCCGTTCCTGCCCCCCCCCCCCCCCGCTTAGAATTTATTTTCATCGAATTTAACATTCAGCGTTTCTGTCACTTCGCGATTTTCGGAATCCCTAATTCTATAACCTTTTGTATGAAACACATATCCTACCATGACTCCCTGTTTAGCTCTCATATCCAACTTGTTTATTTTCTGTTTTTGAAGTCCTATATAAGAAATACAGCCAAAAAAACGAGTTTTTAATAGATGGCTTTCTTCCCCGAAATAGCTCAAAAAAGGTTTTGATTTTTCCTTTTAAATCTGCTGTAGTCCGTAAGTAGTGGTAGTACATAGCTGCTTCGGCTCAAAACTGCTGAGGCAAACCCGTTTCATTTAAAAGTGACCTAATTCCATTCATTAATTTTGAGTTATGGTGTTCTATGACGCTACTTTGTTAACTGGAGGATTTGTTAGTTTTTTAAATTCTTATGCTTTGGTCGCTAAGGTAAATTTCAAACCCGGGAGTTCAGAAATTCCTTTCCGTTATCGGATCTTTTCCGAAAATTTCTCTGTTCTCTTTTGAAACCTGACAAAGTATTCGAAAACCTCACCTTTCTTCTTTAAGAAATAAACCGAAGACTTTCTTGAAAAAGCGTCTATTATTGTGAAAATAATCCCCCCCCCCCTAAAGAACTCTGCCGCTAAGGAACCCATCGCATTTAAATGCAAAAGATCTTATCCGGTTTTGACATGAATCTCCGTCACAGGTTTAAACAAAATTCTCCGATTTCTTTTTATTTTACACGAATAACAATCTGACATATTTTTACTTTTTATATACAGTGAAAGACAGTGAAGTAAAAAATCACACTTTTCAGTATTTATGATATAGTTTTTGCCTTCATCATAAACACGTTGATGCCCAACTTTAAGACTCAAAGGGTTCTAAAAGTTAAAATGTAAAGAAACTGATAAGTTCAAGGTTACAAGAGTTTCAAATTCTTCTGTAGTTCTCGATTCATCTACTTTTCTAAATAAGCATGTCCTTCAAGACAAATAAAATATGACAAACAATGCATAATAATGTAAATATTATACTCTTACTAAATTAAAAAGCAGTAATTCAGACGAGAACGAAAGACTGCCAGATCAGAAATGAAAAGCTGAAAATTTTAAGAATATAGCCAGGCACGGCCTGAACTTAATTAAATATGTTGGGAAGGCAATAATCTCAATTTGTCGAATGGAGCTTACATATTTGCCGATTAATAAAATACTGGTGCATGCACACGTTAAGTACGCACAATTAAGTACAATATCTAATGAAATTTGGACATTCGAGAATTCAAAAATTGCAACATTACAATTATGTCCGAAAATTTGCCGAATCGTGAAATAAAATTTTTCCAATATGGCAATTTTGGGGAGGTCATAGAGACTTCCCGTGACCTCCCATCGAGTGTTTTTGGATATAGTTTCTAAAATTATTTTTATTTTCACAAGTTTCAATGGTACTAGTGCATTTTTCCTGAAATAAAATTTTAATTTCCTGCCGACGCAAATATAAAACTTTTAAAATACAAGGATTTCGTGTTTGTATCTAAAGATGCTTAGTTTTTATTAGATTTTTTTTTTTTTTTTTTTGAGTGCTTCATTGATGATTTTTTTTAATAATTATTATTTTAGTTTTGATCGATAAGTATGAAAGTTGGCTCCAGATTTCAGAGAATTTTGAGTCGTTCAGACATCAGAGTATTGTATTTCCAGAGTGGCAAATTCTTCAAAAGAAATATCAGTAAACTTGATACTGTTTGCATGTCCCTCGGTCACGTTGTTATTTTATTTATTTACATTTTATTCATCGAATTATGTACAGGTTATAAAAGTTACTGACGCTATAACGTAAAGTTTATCAATAAAATGGTTAAATGCAAACTGTTAAAGAATTTAAAACAGAATATAAGAAAGAAAAAAACAGAAGAAAGAAGTCAATCGCGATACGATTACTAAAATTTACTAGAAAAATAAGAATTTAAATTTTAAGTACTCACATCCTATATAGCACAAAATATAGTCGTAAACAAAGTCTAATGTTCTAATAACTTTAAATACGATCAAGGAGGGAATTGATTTCTTTTTAAATCAAATTTAAGTTTCAGAAAATGTTTAAAAACTATCATACGTGCAGTAAAATATTCAGAATCACAACAACTACTCAGATTTTTGCTGTTAAGCAATCGCTACAACTTAACAACTAAAAGAAATTGCAAAGTCAACATCAACTAATATTGGGATACGAATTACGATTTCTAAATAAACACTGTTATTTTACATACATTCTCGATGATAAAGAAAACTACATTTTCAGGAAAAGGGAATGAATAATATAAATAGCACTTACCTTTAACTTGGATTACGAATGAGCAGTCCTGCCACAGCACAGCCGAAATATCAACAAAAATGGCTGTCGATACTTTGAATTCATTAGTTTATCTTCCCGTATGAAAGGAAACACCTTTTGCGCATCATTTTGCGCAATCTAAAACATTTTTACAGTTTTTCTCTGTTATTTAGCAGAGCAGTATTAAACTGTAAGAAAAAACAGTATATTACTATGAAAACAACAATTATTTTTTGCAGTGCAAAAAATTACGAATTAACTAGGAATTTCTTTTATAAAAAATAATCAAAATAAACCAAGTGATGATAATTTTGCCGAATAGGTCAGACGAAGTTTCCTGAATAAGGTCGCAGTGACCTCACATCGTGGTGCCCCTGTCGTCACTTCAAGATACTTCCTTGCACTTGTTTTATGAATAATTTCGTCAATTAAGTCCCAATCTGACTGAAATTTTCATATACCGCAAAAAAAAGCATAAGAAAAGATCGCACAAAAGCAGGTTGGAGTGTTTATAAAATGTAGTTCCAAGTTAATCATAAATGAGCGATGTATTATGGTTCTGATTCTTAAACTGTCCTTACTTGGCGCAGTTACCTTATTAGTGATAATTATCTCTATTAAAACGCAAAGTAGTTCATTAAACAAATGACACTAAATGTTTTATTAAAATGTAAACTAACTCACTAACTTTTACACACTGTTGAAAGTTCCATCAAAATGTAAAATCAGACCATGAACGGCAAACATAGATTTGATGTGCACGGTTTTCCCCCTAACCAAGGTAGAAATAAAAAAAAAAAAAAAAACCATCTACGCCAATGTATTTCTATTCTACAACCCTATCTTCGTCTTTTCTTTATCCACAACTTAAAATACTCACGAATGCGAACAATGTATCACTGTTGTCAGCTTTTTATCTGCAATCGGATATATCAACTTTGAAACAAAGCTTTAATATTGCTTTTATATTATTATTAAAACTCCTTACACGTAACAAACAATTTGGGAAGAAAAAAACATTTTTGTAAACTTTTCTTAAGTAACAGAAAAAATATACGTTATTTCTTACTGAGATTATTTTTCAACTTTTCTTTTACAACGAAGAAGTAAACTTAATTTCAATTCCTTTTTCATACTTTGTTAAGAAAGAAATCCGTATTTCGGAGGGGAAACAAGTTGTAAATTGTAGCTCCCGGTGATTTATACGGAAGATAATGACGCATTTACTTTTATTTAAATGGGGTATTCTTCGAGAAATAAAACCTGCAATTTACCAAAGTTTATCACAATGAACAAAATAATACATACGCATAATTCTTTTCAAAATAAATTTAGAGCATTCAATTATATATTTTTTCCACGCATTCGACTGCTATTTTGTTAAGCGAAACAATTTACATTTTTTTAAATAAAGGAAAGATGAATAATATTTTTTTAAAGTCAAGTGAAGATATATATTGTTTCATTTCATTTGGCAAAGGACATTATGAAAAAAAAAAGGAAGTAAAAATAAAGAAATGTAAATTTTTTGCATACGTAAAGTAATGATTAAAACTTCAAGCTTATACTTTTAATGAAATACAATTTTTCTTAATTTTCGTTCTCCTACTCAATTTAAAAACATTTCATTTAAAGATGGTTTTTATTTCCTGAGCATAATTTTTAAAGTTGAAAAGTTTTATTGGCAATTTTGTCCACAAGATATAAAGTTTACAATGACTATACTCACTTTTTTCAGGCTGAAAAACTGAAATTATATTAGATACTGTCATGATGATATTAAAAGATGTAATTATGTTTCGAGAAAAATTAAGCTCGAGAGAAAGAAAAATAAAAATATTTTAGTGATAACGCATTAAAGACAAAGATGCGGTAATAGAAACTAAAATTCCTTTGGAAAAAGAGCAATAAATTGTACAAGCGATAAATGCATTAATGAAAAAATAAATTTGAAAATTAAAAAAAAATCTAACTTATGTTATTGTGTTAAAAAGTTTTTATTGATAAAAAAGAATAGCTGCATATAAAGATGTGCTGCTACAAAGTTAATGAAAAAAAATTAAATACGTTTTCCAAAGATAATATTTTTAATATAACGATCACGATATGTCAACGATTACCCCTGGCATGATTGCATTTACATTTTGTGGATAGAAGCTTATAATGAAAGAGAATATTTAAGTTTAATTAAACTTAAATATTGTACCGGATTGGACAGGAAAAATAATCATCAATTGTTTAAAACGGAAGGGAAGAGCGCTAGTATATTGTACCTGCAAGTGGTGACGTCAAGCGGTTTCAGCGTTTCAACCTTGTTTCAACCTGAGCCTGTACATGGAATCGCCAATTAGAGTGCAAACTCTCACTCAATGCCAATTTGGGAAGGTCTTAGTAGTCGTTCACGGTAGATTGATGGAGGAGTTATATAGGACCCTTTAAGAACAAGATACCTATGTCCCGATATGTTAAGAAAGTTGATTTAAAATAGTTCGGCATGACAATTGTACATTTATATAATGCCAATTTAGTTTCAATGTTTCGTATAAATATTTGAGTAATAATGAAATATGTACTGAATGACAAGCTTCCTAAAACAGATCACAGTTAAATGTCATACAACATGTGTGATTAGTTTATGAGATTTTTTTAATCATGCATCACAATTGGTTTTTTTTCCTCTCTCCAGCGCAATCTTGGTAGGTAGCAATTTATATATAGCAACACTTTTCAAATATCATCCATTTGGTGGAGTTAGGTAATCAACAGTTGATCTTCTTTGATCAACTGTTGATTACCTGTTACTCATTAAATGTATTTTTATTTAATATATATTTATTACATAGCTTCCGTACTCTTGGCAAATTTTTATTGATAATGCCCAATTGCATTGTGATAGCTCGGGTGCCCTCCTATGGCGGAAAACTGATCGTTAAATACTCAATTGCTAAGGACAGTAATTCTGCCATGGGCAGACAAAGGGCGACAACTGCAAATTTTTCATTTTTCATTTTCTTGCATCTTTGTCATGTGTTGTAAGATAGCTTTATTGCAAAAGCTTGCTTATTTGGTTTCCGTTTGAAAAAAAGCGCAAAAAAAAAAAAAAAAAAAAAAGCGCCTAGTTCCAACGTTTTCCTATTGTTAATATTAAAACCAACACACATTTCTTCAAATATCTCTAAAACTCATTTCTGCAGATACTGCCATTTACCTGCTCGCGGCAGAATATTCTGATAGTGATACCAAATGGCTATCTATTATGGCGAATAAACTAGGTCTAAAAAGTGCAAGGAGCCAAGACGCTGTCTTGATAGAAACAAAAATATTTAATAGCCATACATTCTGAATACGCCTTTTCAGTAGGGCGAGGTATGACTGCATAAAAACCTCGTATTTAAAGCGTAGCTTTCTAACTAAATTTAGAAACCCAATCATTTCAAACTTAATTACGCAAAAATTAACTGTATTAATTAATTCTTAAATTTATGAGCTAAAGAACGGCAGCATCATTCCCCTTTTATTCGAAAGCACATAATGTATATTGCTCCCTTACACTATAAAAGAAAATGTGTAAGATTACCAGTATTAATGGGTGTAACGTTACATGAATTCTGAAGTGCATAGCATCATTGTTTTAAAAACTCAAATACTTGAACGAACCTTGCACTATGGTTTCATTACAATTAAGAGCGCATGCGCAAAGATCAGAATCGGCTCAAAGCAGGTAAACTCGTATTAGCAAAACGAAAACCGTCCTTGGTGGCCTAGAGGCAACTTACTCTAAGACCTGCCTGAAATCCGCGCTCTGGGTTCTACACTCCTTCCCCACCTCTGGTTCTTCCTTTTCTTAGTGCCATAAAAATGTTTTGTTTGTATATTAAAAAAATAATAATAATAATTGGTGTGCAGTGATTGTTAAAAAGCATGAACTTGGTAAATCGTTCAAGAAAATCAGATAAAGGCTTAATTTTTGCTAATGTGTAACCTTCCAAACAATTTCTCTGTAAGCATAGCGAATCTTCTGTTATAACCATTTGCATTAATAAACGAGACTTTACGTTATAGTTTCCTTACCATTGTGTAATCTTTTATATGCGACGTGTAAACTCAGTTACTTAATGCGTTACATCAGTTAAGTTACTCCAGAGTAGGGTAGGCAGCTAAGCTGCCACCGCTTTTATGGAATAGTGTTATACAAAATACAGTTCCTACGTAAAGCGAAGTTGAAAAGTATAAATTACTGATTTTTTTCTCAAATATAAAGAGGTTTTAACAGCCACTGTAATTTCGTTTTATGTTTAAATCAAAATAATGAAAGATTCCTTCATTGTTTCAAAAAGTTAAAGAAGAAGATTGCAGAGAAAGATATTAGTTTATGCACTTTTCCGTTCGTTTATTTTGAAATCGCAATACTATAATTGTAGTAAATTTTAGTTAGCAACAGTTGTATTTTCCAAATGCAACAAGGATAGGAGAAAAAAAATAAAAACAGAGTAAACAAATTTACATTTGCGCAAAATACTTGTACATTGAAATACAAGTTCTTCTCTAGCCCCAAATAAATTAGTTGAATCATATCAATTAAACAACTTTAGCTCGACTGTAACAAATACAGAACGCTTTCTCAAGAGTTTACCGTTCGAAAATTAGACGAAGTTCCTGACTTTTACTTTGGTTACACATAACTGCATTTTAGGTTTTCAGAGAAATCTACTTGTTCATCAATTTGTTTCGGTTCGTACGTTCGGGACGAAGCGAAGGAAAGCAAACGCATACTCGAGAGATTCCAAAATATATTTGGAAGCCTAGTGACTAATGACTACCGTCGAAAAATATTTAACTTTGCATTTAAGTTGAATGTTTAAAATCCAATAACGAGAAAAGTTCCGAGACTTTGATAGTTTTGATTCTTGTTTAAACATTTATGTTCCCTAAATAAAATTGAGATAGAGTCATAGTAAAATATGTTTGGAGTTTTAATCTATGTTTAAAAAGTTTTTTTCGACCTGTAAATTTCAGTAATAAATAACAGGAAGATAAAAAATGGTCATCACTTTTTTAAAACGTAATTTAATTTCACTGCGAAACTTAAGGGGAGTTGGGATCCTAAAACCTTAAAGAGAAATAATAAGTGGCTTTTTTATGCCTTCAAATTGTTCAAATTAGAGCTATCAAGCGACACCAAATTCATGTTAGGAACATTATGTTAGTTAAAAAAAATGAAGTTAAATAATAATGGGGCAGACATGTATTAAGATGTCGTACAATTTTACTTTCAAACTCGACTTCTTTCAAATGAAAATTTTAAAATCTTATGTTTATCTTTCTAGAAAACTATTTTGCATATGAGACAGTGAGAAGCAAAGAGATGTAATTGGTAAAATTAAAAATTTGGAGATAACCAGTACAAATAATGAGTTCTCTCTCCTCTGTCTTGTGGCAAGAGTTAGTGCCAGTAGCCCTGGTAGGTGCTACTGCATATCATGATTTAGAAGAAAAAATTAATGATAGCCTACCGAGGATGTAATCTATAAACGCGTTTTACTCAAAACTTTGAAATGTTCATTTACATCCCTTTGTTTATCACAGCCTCAAATTACTTTGACATTTTCACCACAGCTCCTTTATGTGTCCATAATTGTAATGAAGTAAAATTTTTGCGTAAGGACTCATACATTATCCTAAAGAGAGCTGTTTTTTTGGTCAAAAACTCATTTCTTTTTCACTTAAAAGTTTCTGCTAATTAAAATTTTATAAATAAAATTCCTTATTTTTCCTTAAATTTTCACTTTAGTTGATTCTTAGATATCGCTTGAAAATACTTAGAACATTTTCAGTCTCTATAGTTAAACACTAGGCACAAACAAATTAGCAATTTAACATTGCACTTACACAGGGTACCAATTCTACTGAAATACTTATTAAGTAAATGCAAGATATTATATAAAAAAGGGTAGAGTAGCGCTCATTCTTACGTAAAAGCAAAGATTTTACATAAGTAAAGTGGGCCAACAGCACTATAAAAAATGTTTTAGGTAACCAGTATTAATGGGTGTAATGTTACACGAATTCTGCAGTGTGTAGCATCATTGCTTTAAAAACTCAAATTGTTAGAGAAACCTTGCACTATGGTTTCAGTCGAATTTAAAGCGTAGTCGTAAGGAGCAGAATCGGCGCAGAGAAGGAAATTTTCTTATTAGCGAAACGAAATCGTACTTGGTGGCCGAGGGGTAAATGCGAACTCGCGTCGCGTGTTCGGACTTCACTCAGATCTTTTCCTATCTTAGTGTATTAAAAATGTCTTATTTGTAAATTACAAATAAATAAATAATTGTTTACATTGGTTGTTAAAAAGCTTGAAAGACCTACAAGACTTACAAAACCCTAAAACTAAAATTAAAAAAATATATATGAATACTTAACGAACGTTATTTACTTTTAAAAAAACGTAACTTAACGCAAACATTCAAACATAAACAAATACAGATGGTATTATTTAGACAACTTCATTATTTTTTAATCTCTTTAAAAAGTAACACTTGTGTACCAAATTATTACATAACAAAGTTTCTGCTAAAATTTCGTTATTAATATTTTTATTCTCCAATTTAAATTCCGGTCCGAAATACCGAGCCAAAATACTTTACAACTAATTGAAATGATGACTTAGGAATGCAATGTCTTTCAAAGTTATGTGTGCTTAATTTGCGTGGTATAATGATCTCACGTAATGCTATATTTACCAAATTTATCTGTATACTTTTAAGAGTTTCCAATTACATTATTATTTTTCGTTAGTCAAGTGTAAAATAAAAAAATTCTAATACAAAATCTTAGATAGCTACCAATTAAAAATTGTCAAAACGACACATAGTGCTAGGTATGCGTAAATCATTGAGACAACTTATAATAAATTGTTCAAGTAAAATATTAAATAAAAGTATCTTCATCTTTTAAAATTAATAAACGTTCCTACAGCGATTTTACTTTTTTCCAGTTATTGTTTTTCTCCAGGACGCAGCACAGATTTGCCTTTTAACGATGCCAGCGGAAATTTGCAATAACCAAAGGGTTACATTACAAACCAAATGTAATGAATCCTGTTTTTCTGAGTAATTTTACTAAAAGCAACCAAAACGTGAATTATTTGCTTATTAGTTGTCGACAGCGGTGATTTTATTTTTAAACGATGCCATACTTATGCAATTTGATAAAATATTGTGGAAGTTATGGAATGTTCACCAAAACACCATTGAGAAATAATATATATAATAAATAGTTCATCAAATTTAACAAATGACAGGAATGCGACATAACAACGTTATAAGATACCGGGTGCTAAACATATTGCGCTGGCAAAGTGTGAGGGATAATGCCGAAGTAGAAACAATCTACGAGTTGCAACGGCTATCCATATCTCATCAGATTCATCTGCAGTGGATCCCTTCCCACTTCGCTCTCGAATGAAATTATATAGCGGACTTTGGTCAAGGCTGGTGCTTAGCCCTCTGTGCTATCAGCACTTCTCACCTTTTTGGAGATTTTCACAAAAATAAAATTCAAGTATAATACCACTTGAATTGTCCCCCCAGAGCACCATTAGTATCAATGTTCTCGTCCTGGAGTATCCCTGGATCTCGGTTTTAATAGACAGGAACAAACTATTCTTGCCTGCCTTCAAAGTGTTCACCTTAAATCAATGAATTTTTCCAAAGGAACCAAGAACTTTGAAATCCGTTACAAGATCCAACTGTTATTCTGAGCAAGCTTCACCAGAGCACATTCTCGCGTGCTTGGGGTTCTCGAAGCAGGACCTAACAGACGATCCTTTTCGCGATATTGGATTTTTTGAAGTTGGACGATATCATGGACCTGGTCTAACTTTGCTGGCCAACGTTCAATAACAACAACAACAACAAACGTATTGCATATGCATGACTTGCAATGAATAAAAACAAATATCTTAGTTGTGAAAATATTTTTAACTTCACAATCAAGAAGTTGTTACAGGAAGCTTCATTTTGATCAGTAACAACAATTTAGGCCAACACGAGTGGTAAAAGGCTTGAATAAATTCTTTTGAACGTCAACTTATTTATAAATATATGACTGATACGTATGCAAGTCGTAATATTTGAAAAACTTAATTTTGTTTTCTCGAAATGCATTAAATAAATTATTTCTTGGAAGAAAACTGCACTTTTTTATGCTACTTATATACTTTTAAAATATTTGCCGAAAGCAATTTTTTGTGGCCAACGTCTTAATGCTATGTACCTTCATTTCGAAAGCAGCGCACTTTGCGATTGTCAATAAAATTTGAAACACAACCTCAGATTTAGAGAAACAGACCCATCGGGAGCATTGCGTCATAAAACTTCAATAAAATGCAGTTATTCCTTAAACTGTGAAACATTTGTTTGAATTACGAGATCAACTTCATTTTCCATTTTATTGCGGCTATAAATCCTGCTTTTACTTCCGGAGCTACAGTATATTTCATTACTGCTAGGAGAAACGTTTATAGAGTCGAATTTACGTGCTATTTTAAAATCTATAACATTGTTATTCTAAGCGGAGGCTATACTTCTTGAAACATATCAATATCATATCCTTGAAAATGTTGACTGCAATTCAATGCAAGATATGTATCTCAATTTAAAAGCCCCCGGAAGAAATACGGAAAGACGACTTTTAAACTTCATATACATTATCTTAAAACCGGTATTAAATTGTTTAAAAGTTCATTTTGTAGATTCTTTGTTTACGTAAAGTTTCACGGAAGGTGAAGCATTCATTTTATATAATGTATTTTTTAAATCTGTATAGGTTAAAAGAAGCAGGCACCAGAAATTGGTTAAAATTGATTGAAGGTTAATAAAAATATACGTTTGTTTTCATTTGATTATGTTTAGTATCCCCAGACATTAATGATATCTAAATGGTTGCAAATATATTTTTTTTTTCAGACTAGTCATCATCATTTTTTTTTCTTTTTTTGAGACACATTTTGATACTAATATACACTGTTAATAAAATAAACAAAATGTTTTTTTTTAATATAAAGACAATTTATGTAGGTTTTGTTCGTGAAAAAAAAATGAAATAAAAAGAGTACAATTTTTTATAATTACAATACTCAAAAATTGCAGTTAATCTGAATATCTTCATAGCTAGGTTAATTCTAAAGCGGCCAATACAATTTCAATTAAAAAATTGAGAAAATAAAAACTTTACGCAGTAAAGTAAAAGCTACTCGTGCAAAGCTGCAAGCCGCCTATTACTTCTCTTAATTTTTTAATTTAAACTTGATTGGTTGCTTTAGAATTAACCAAAATATCAAAATACTAGGACTAACTGTGCAATGTTAAAGTGTTGTAATCAAGAAGTCACAAAATTATTTTTCTTTGCACTTTTAATGCGAAACAAGCTTAAAAAAATATTTTTTTTTGGATTTTAAAAGCATTTTTCGTAATTTACTTTATTTTATTTTTTTCGTTCTGAAATTTATTTGAGGTGAAACGTTTTAATAATTTAACGCATATTTCCCTGTTATCTATCTTTACTGAAAACAAACAAACAAAAAATAATATCGGCATTCACTTTTGTTTTAATACAAAGTACAATTGTTTTGAGCATAAAGAGGGAATTGCTTATGTTTACTGTTGACTTGCTGCGCATATTACACGTTTGTATGCTCTAATTAAAAAAGATGTTTCAACAAGCGTATCCCTTTACAGTAAATAAAAGTAAGGTTTCAAAGAAGTTCTGGAAGAAGTTCTGCATCCAGGAGACCTCATAGCACCTACAGCCTTGAAATTTTGTACAAAATTACTTCGAGCCCCGGGGGTGTGCACCTGGGGCTTTATTTTTTAAAATGGGAATTAGTTTTGTTGTAATCCATTTTTTAAGCTCAAATTTCGCGTAAATTGGCTATTATTGCTTATTAAAGGGGTAAAAAATTACTTGCACATATTGATATTATGTACCGTTGGAAAGGGTTGAATTTTCTGCGTTCTTCGCAATTTGTTTCAATGCTCTTAACGGCGTCACTTAAGCACCCGTTAAATACGGCGGGCGTTATTTGAGTTTTTAGCTCGAACTTTTTTAGGCTTAGCTAAAATTTAGGCACTACTTTCTTCATTAAATATATCAGTAAAAAGCGAAGGAATTGTCCTAAAGTTTTCTTTTTGACACCTCTGAAAAGAGCTGGTTTTTTTCAACTCCAGATCTAATTCGACCTATAGTCGAAAATCTAAGCTTCTATCTCTGAAGGAAAAAAAGTTACAAGTCGTCAAAACACAAGTTAGAATGATCTCATCTGCATTAAAATTATTGATGTTTTTTTTTGGCGTTTCCATAGTTACATCTTTTCTATTCGCATGTTTCTTCTTTCTTATTCACAAGTTTTAGATTTTCGATTTTAACGGAAAATCTTAGGCTCAGCGCAATTCAAGCCCCGAGTTAAAGAGCAAAATAAAAAACTAAAGACCAGGAATATGAAAGCGACTTTTCAAACTTACAAAACTGCAGTTTGTGAAATGCTCAGAGGCCCCTTAGCCCTTACGGCTTTGCAATTGGTACAAGTTATTTTGAAACCCGGGGAAAGGATGCTTTTTGATCCAAAGGGAGCTCAAAATGCGTTTTTAATCCAATGCGTTATGATTGATGATTCAAATCTTTGCAAATCAATTACGATTGCGAAGCAATCTTCGGGGGTTGGTGAACGTTAGTGAGCAGGGGGCAGAGCCCCCTAGTAGTTTAATTTTTTTTAAATATTTTTTTTTTAAACTGATGACTGGACTTGAGCCAAGGAAAGCTTCGACATCCTCTGCTATTAGAAAAGTTTTAACTGCACAGCATCCACAAACATGTACTTAAGTTCAACCTTGAGATTGGTTTAAAAACTTGACTGAGAAAATTAGCTTTATAATTACTATTTTCTTACATTTCTATTGCCAGCGATTAAAAAGCGGAAGTAAAAAAGCAGGATTTAAGACAGAGAACGTAAGGCAAGAAATAGTCCTTAAACATTAAATCTTAAAGGTAGATTTTACTGTAAAAGTTCCCATCACATTATACCGGGAAAATAAAACGGCACCTATTAGTATACCACGTGGATTACGGTGCAAAGCATTTATTTTGTCTTCCCCTTCGTCCCATAAAGTCAAATTCTAAATAGTGCCTAGCAGTGTCATCTTCGTCATAAACGACAAATTCAAACCTTGCTGTTTGTTTTCTGATCTTTTTACTCAGCGCAAGTAGTCACGGCGTTCTTGCTTTTGTTAAAGCAAAATCTTACACTGGAATAGTATTTTTAGGTAAAAAATACTAGAGAGAGAGAGAGCAACAGGAATGTCAGCTCGTTTTACTGTTTTCTTTTTTTTTTTAGGATTTTTTTTTTTTTTTTTTGCAATGTAGCATATTAAATCTTAATTTAGCCCACGGTATTATACACTGAAAACCGATCAAAGATGGAGAGAACTGCTAAAATGTATTACAATGAAATATTTTCTTACTCTTAGGATACCACTGAACCTTAACATTATTTTTCAGTTTTCATTAGACAGCCTTCATTAACAGCATTTATTTACTTAGTACTAATTTGTTTTATGAATAATTCACATCTTTACTGTAGAGATATATTAGCAATGAAGCATCCATAATTACACTCATAAATATAGCTGAAGTTTTTTTACTGATATGTTACGGTGTCAAAAATTTTAAAATATCTCGCTTTTGTCTGATTAAATTAAGGCGTTTTCTCGATAGGAAGCTTAATTTTCATTTCCGAAAATGGCCAGCAAAGATTATTAGGTACATAAATATTTTCTGTTAATGTAATTACTAAAGCTTTTGATGCGAACAAAATAGTTTATGTTCGTGCCGGAAAGTATCTTGTTTTTATAACTCAATTAAATGCACTAAAAGTCAAAAACTGCTCTTCGAGTGCTTGGATTGTGAGTATTCCAAAAGTGGTTTGCTTTATCTTAAATTTTTGTTGCTTTAAATAAGCATGGAAGAGATTTTTTTTATTATTATTGTTTTAAGCATTGTTTCTCTAACTTCTGCAAACATTAGTTTTTCGAGCATATCATTATACAGTGAAACCTGTGTATAACGATGCTGTCAATAACGATAACCTGCTTATAACATTTTTTAAGGCCTTAGCAAAATTTCAGCATAAATAATCAAACTGTCTATAACGATAACCTCTCTATTACGATACTTTTTTTAGGTCCCAACAGTACCGTTGTAGACAGGTTTTACTGTATTATGTCCGTCAGCATCTTCACCCAAAAACTGTATACTAATTTCTAATTCCACTATTAACCTGTGCATTTACGTGGATTATTAGACGAGCTATTGACTAAAACAGCTGCATTCTCTCTAAGCAATCCCGGCTCAAAATCTGGCATGGGAAAAACCTAATATTTTTGCTTTCCTCTTTGGCCACTCATCCCTTCAAACGCAATCTTATAAATTAGGTATCTCTATCATGTTTTACTCAACGGCCACATTCTAAGTTTTGGAGCGGATGCGGGCCAGCAATTCAAAAACATTTTAGTTCAGAAGGTTTAGTTAGTGGTAGCCCCACCTTTCGCATAAACAAACTTTTATTTTAATTAAATGCTCAGTGGTGGTTTTTTAACGTTTTTTAAAAATAATTTAAAAGAAAATGCATTTTTAAATCATATTGCAGTTTTTTTTTTTTTTTAGTTTGTTAGCTTTTGTTCGCAGACATGATAAGATCCTCACTCACATTGTACGTTGAAGACGTATGGTATAAATGGCTGAAACTCTTACTGAGTGCAGTACAAGTACATGGAGTTCTAGTACTGTAGTGTTAAGAGTTGCTTTGTTTCCTTAGACACAGCAAGCTCGATTCCCGTCAAGTGAAGAAGTTACTAATTCTCCGAAATTATACGTCGCAATCCCAAACTTCTAGCTAAAACGCTGCTACTTTAAACGCTTAAAGGTGAATAGCTCATTTATGCATAAAACTTATTGTACCCAGAGTACAAATACTAATACATGAAATCTGAAATAACGCACAGACCAATTTTCAGAATATAGTACACAACAGCAAAATCTATCAATGCAGGTAATAAGAAGCAAAAAGATGCAAGTGGACTTTTTAAAGCTTTGAGTAAAACGCGTTTATACTTCAATTCCTAGGTTGGGTTTCATTGAAAATACTTTCTTACTCAGGCTGTACAGCAGCACTTTCTAGAGCTACTCTTGCTACTACTATATCTTGTCCTAAAACAGTGCAGATGTCCTCCTTGAACTTTTACTGGATATCTCCAGATTTTTAACCTTGGCATTTACATCCATTTGCTTATCACTGCCTCAATTAAAGAATGACAGATCTGAAAAAAATTAAAAAATGTACAAACAGTTATCATATTATTACCCACATTACAAGACTTGTCTAAAAAAACTCTGATTTTTCACCGGGAAAACATGTTGTTTTCGTTATTGTTCAATCCTTTCAAAATAATACTTCTTACTTCTCGACACACATAGTCCACAGAATCTTATACTGTCGGAGATCCGACACTGGTAAATATATCTATGCTGTCTTCTGCATAACTTCTCTACTGTCAAAGCAAACAAAGCAAAAATTTCCTGTGTCATAAACAGTTTATTTATATATATATATATATATATATATATATATATGTAACATCGCAGTCATTCACCAGCATTCCTTACGTACTACTAGGAGTAGAGGAAGGTTGCCGTCAATGAGCCACATAACAGTTTTCGGTTTTTGTAGAAAGTAAATCCAACTCAAACTTCATGTTAATTATAGGAACAATTTCTCAGTATATTTCTCGTTTAATAATAATATTCACTTTCATGATAAATATACACAATAAAAAATGAAAATTAAAAATAAATATTTTAGCATGTGTTCCATTCATGGCTACCGGTTGCTATGCATGGACCATCGAAGCTCCATCGATGGACCACATTTTTAAATTGAAAAATCAATGCGTAGCTTACAAATATTTATAACAGGTGATCAATAAACACTACAAATAACAATTAGTTAAAGAAAAATCGATTGATTTTCTAAAATGTTTTATTTTCAGATAAGAAGAACATAAAAAAAAACCCAGCACTCACACAATACACAGCTGTTGTCATCACACCTTGTTCCCCACTTAATATTTTCCCAACCTGTGCAGCAATGTTCTTAGCTAATATCTTTTCAACATCTTTTGAACTGTTGAGAATTCGGTTAAATCGATTTTGAGAATTACCGTTTGACGCAAGATTGTACTTGCTCTCTAAAGTGTCAGAGAACATTTTTGAATATTTTATTACTGAAACCGGAAGCTTAAGTCTCAAACTACCAGAGAATACACTACTAACATACTTTTTTGTCTTAATTAAATCTATGGGACATGTTTCTTTCTAAGACTCTTGAAATGCCAATGCCCCCAATTTTTCGGAAATAATTCTAAAAACTTCTTCTCTATTTTTAAAATATGATTCACTTATCATATTTCTATTTCAGAAAGGGAGTCTCCTAAATTTTTAATTAGTGACTAAGGTAACCTCAAACTGTTTTTTATCTTTCATGCGACTGTTTAAAGTTGCTTTCAGGACTCTATATTGTCGGCAGACTTCGTTAAGGTTCATGCTACCATTTCTGTCAGCTACTGTAGCACGTTACATGCTCTCACTGGTCCACTGGCAATAGTTTACTAATTTTTGAATTTTTGTGAAACAGCAGCTGAAGTTACAACAATATTTGAGATTTTCCATGGATGAACCACTTTGTCAGGTGGTCCATTCACGGAAACACCTAGCGATCCAATGATAGCAACTGCGTCATTTTGAATATTCTTATAGGTGTTACTGCTGTGTTGAATCGTGATGAAACATGAAGTATGGTGAATTTTACTTGAAATGCACTCTTTTAAGTCAATGTTGACGTTCAATTTATCTGTGCTATTCAAAGCATGTTATAACTAAATGAAAATCTCATTAATTAGTAAGATAATGGTAGAAATCTTTTCTGACCGATTAATCAATATGATTAAATAATTTTAGCTGCTCGACAACTCTGCAGTAGACTGTTTTCAGACAAAGGAGGGTACTAAAACTGATTACTCGTCTGCAGAAGTTCTGGAACGGGAAATATCTACGCGGTCAAGTCATGGAACCGGTTCATTGACGGCAACTTTCCCCTAGTATTTTATTCATCTAGTTTTATTTTTTTTAATTTGTCAATTACATTGTGAATGCGTCTTTTTTTGCCATAAACGGTCTAAAAACACGGTATATTTACAATGTTGGGCGTAAAAAACATAACACCTTGCAACTATGCAAACCATGTTAAATTTACATTTTGCATTTGCGGCGATGAATGAGAAAATCATTAGTATTGCAGCGCAGATGCACATTAGGAGTGACCGCAGTGGCAATGACAAGCGTCATGCAAGGTAAAAACACATTGGCGATTTTAAGTATGGCACTTGTCCCCCCCCCCTTTTTTGCGTAAGCTGTTACTTATGCCTCGAGGGAGACATAGAGTGACTACTTACCAAGCCTTTGAACTCGATCGTCCGAGGAAGAATAGTAGAGTCTAGGGATTGCGGATTATACCTCAGGAGAAATCGATCAACGTGTTGGACGAAAACAAGCAACTGTGATGCGGATCTGCAATTGCTGGTTGCTGGAGGAAATCACGGATCGACGGGACGGAACACACCCACCTCGTTGCTCCATTACCCGTGAAGACATGAGGATTGCGAGCATGGCAGCGATGGATCGTACAGCAACTTTACGTAACATAGCACAACAGAGTATGTCTGTTACGACTCCTTCGGGGTCCGCTCGTACCATTTTAGGTCGTTTGCGGCAGAGTGGAATGTCCACAAAACGTCCTTTGCTTTGCTTACCCTTGACTGGAAACCACACAGGGTTTATATCATGGACGGCAGACATGGACAACGGAATGAAACAACATTGTATTAACCGACGAATCCTACTTCTGCTTGCAACATCCCCGTGGTCGAGTTCGAGTTTAAAGCCACCGTGGTGAGTGGCGGTTGAACTGCTGCGTTATGCATCACCACGTTGGTGCTGTATCGGTATCAATTTTTGGGTGGTATTAGATGTCACTGTCGCACCCCTCTTGTGCGCAATGCCGTTACACTGAACAGCCAGTGGTACAGCCTGGGTTTCTAAGACGTTGGATTCCTTGGTTCTCCCATACATTCAGTGCTTATTATCAGCAATATTACGAGAGAATAATGTACAACAACACGTGGCATGCGATGCTAAACAGAGTTCTACTTTTTCCATCATATTGAATTGCTTCCACGTCCTGCTTGCTCTTCCGATTTATCACCAATCGAAAACGTGTGGTCCATGCTTGCGCAACGATTTGTTCGTAATGCACCACTCGCTGCTACATCAGATCAAATTATGTAATTTGTGAAAGTCGCTTGAACTGCTATATCCCAAGGATACATCCAAAGCCTTTTTGATTCCATGCCACGGCAAGTGGCAGCGGTTACAGGCAGCAATGGCCGTTACACTAACTGCCGGTTTTGGCATTATCCGCACGTAACAAGAGGCTATAATTTCAATCGTTTGATCATCGTACAACATGTTGTCTGTCAAGTAAATTTCACTGTGATATCTCTAGTCATTCTTAGTGCTAAATTTTGTTTGGATAGCAGTGTAATTCAAATCAGCGACACATTAGGTAAAAATCTACAAGTAAAAAAAATTAAAAATTAAAAAATAAAAACTAACGGGATCGCAAATGTAGAATCAAGAGGAAAATTGAAAATCTTTTCAAAAGCCTTATACTATTAAAAATCAATGACAAGTATTTTATTTGTTAACAAATATAAACTGGCAAGGGATAAAAATTTTAGACCATTGCTTTTAATTTCCTTGTTGGCCAACAATGTATTCGGTTGCTAATCGCTGAATCAAGTATTAGCCGTATTTAAAATCTACTTTAAAAAGCATTATAATTCGAATTCTATATAACATGGAAGTTTCAAACACATTCTATCCGACGCAATATATATATATATATATATATATATATATATATATATATATATATATATATATATATATATATATATATATATATATATATATATATATATATATATATATATATATATATATATATATATATATATATATATATATATATATATATATATATATATATATATATATATATATTAATTTTAATTTTTGGCATCTTGAATTCAAATTATGTTTTTCGCAATCACGAGCGCGTGTGTGTATGAATGCGTGTGCGTGTTTGTGTAGGCGAATGTGTGTGGGTGCGTGTGTGTGTGTATGTGTATGTATGCAATTGTGTGCGTGTTGTGTATGCAGTGCTGTGTGCGCACGCGCGTGTGTGTGTATCCGTTCGTGTGTGTGTGTGTGTGTGTGTGTGTGTAGGCATGTGTGATTGTGTCTGTGCGCAGGCATGAGTGTGTGTATATGTATGTATGCGTGTGTGTGTAGAATATGGACGCAACCTGAAGACGGTTTTCGCAAGAGGACGGTGGTGCTGGCAGAAGGAGGTAGTGGGAAAATAAAATCATAGGAATTCAAAACAGTCAAATGAGAACAGTAAGCAATCGTGATTGCTCAAAAAAGAAACCTCTTTTTTGGGAGTAAATTTCAGAATTTTAAAATATATTTTCGGTGCAAAAATCACGAAAAACCTTTTCGAGGTTTTTAGTTAATACATTCGTTAATTAATGTTCTCTGAAGACGCACCCTAGCGAACAACACTCTCGATCTCTTTTTGAACATTATTTTTCAAAATCGCTCCATCTGTTTAGGCGCTAGAGTGCCACAGACAGATACACAGGCACGTCAAACTTATAGCCCCCTTCCTTTGTGTGTCGGGGTTTAAAAAGGTACTTTTAGATTATTTATCCATTATGTATAGTACTTCAAGGATTTGCGATATGAATTGCAAATATTAATCATTGAAATATTGGTTAATTACCGGTAATAAGTGACTGCCATTACTATTTTCAAGTTTCTCTAATATTTATGTACTATTGCTGTAAAACTTTTAATGCTGTGGGGGATTTTAATGCTTAGGATCACCATCGTTTACATGGCCAAATTTTCACATTATTTCAGTTCTTTACCATAAATTCCCTCTGATCATTGCAAAAATTGAAAAACATGTAATTATCTCCGAAAGTATAATTATTTTTTGGGGGGGAGGAGGATGGTTAAAAATCGAAGTTTTCAAACTTGTTTTAAACTAAGAATTTTCAGCTAAAAATATACACCGTCTATCAATGGCAAATATAATATAAGCTCGAATACTACTCTTGCTTTTCATAAATAGTTGGAATCGCATAATTTGTTGCTGTCTAATATCTTGGCTTAAAACTTCTTTTCACTTTCTCTTCATTCCGACAAATTGTATTACCCGACGATAATGCTTATACAATGAAAAATGCAAGTTACGATTGTTTTCAGAAGTAAAGACTGATATTTTTTTTGCAAATTATATAACAACCTCTCCTGCGCTTCACTTTCTTCCAGTTATAAAAATATGTTGCAGGAAGGGTGTTTTTAAAATGTATTTTTAGAAACTTAATCATCGAAGCCACGAAACGCTCTTTTTAATCAACCGAATGTCCGAAAATAAATTATTTCTCTTAATTTCGTTAGGAACAAGAATTGGAATTTGCACAGAGAAACTATTATTACTTTTTTAATTAAACATCTACGCAGGAAGTATTTTTCTAATTAAATAAGGATGACATACCTTTAAAGCTGTCCACACATTACGTTTTATTTTATAAAAAGGTTTAATGAAATGTTTTTTTTTTCTTGCAAATTTTCATTATAACCGCTATTAAATTATTAAATTCCAAGTAACAAATTAATGTCTAAAGCACTTAAAAAGGTTTAACAATAAAGCTCTAAAACTTTCATTAGACGCACTTTGAATGGGCACAAAAACGTTCATAATAGCATGAAAGTAAAAAATAATAATATTGATAAAGAAATTGCACTTAAATTTAATATACGAATTTAATTGTGAAATGTGTATTAAAAATGCAATCTTAATACAGGCATTTATTATTAATACACGTGAAAATCGACCGTAAAAGTATGACGGGTGAAAATTGCTTCTACATTTAAACGGAACAATTGCCTGTTTGGTGATATTTTGATGGTTGAAATTTTGATCCTCACTCCAATGGATTAACCCTAAGCTCCAGTAAATAGCGTTTATTGTTAGCCACTTTTTCATTTCTTCATTCTTCTTAAATTACAGTTTTAGCAGCGAATCAGTTAAGTTAACGTATCCAGTTCAGCCTTGCCAAAATAAAGCTTTTGCCTGCATATCAAACATTCCAAAAAAATATTATCAAATTATAACGCTAGTAAGCGAGTTTCCTTCCTGGTGACATCAGAAGCGTTACTCGATCAGTGAATTGCCTATTATATATATGAGGAATCTCAAATTGTAGTAAACTTAAGCCAATGCTTGAAAATGTGGAAATCATTAGCGAAAAAGGTTTTTCCTTTAATGGTTTTAAACTGTCACTAATAAAGTAAACAGAGAGCAAATAACCAGTAAGAAAAACGCGTGACATAAACTTAGAAACATTAGTTTGAGAGAATAGTAATCAGATAAATACATTGCGATAGTGATTGTTATAAGAACGTGACGAAGATTGCATAAAGCTTATTTTTTACTTTAAACGAAAGACGATATTTGAGAAAATAAATAATGATAAATAACACGATCACGTGAGCACCTAAGACTATTCGTTCATACTGTCTGACCATCGATTACATGGAAAGTCTAATATCCGGTTTATAGATGGAAATGGACCTAACTATTAGCTTATAGGGGTGTTAGTTGGTTTGTCACAGATGTGCACTTTTGCCTCTCTATTATTTAGACTTAGTTTGGTAAAAATGAAAACTTGCTCCCAGCAACATTTTTTTAATCTAAATTATATTCGAACTATATTCTTAGGGCAAAAATAAATTGAATTATTTATTCACAACAAAGTTTTGAGCTTACCATTTTGCTTTTACGTTCTTGAACGAAATGAAAATATTTTCTTTTCTTTTTGTTGTTTCCATGGTACCTATTTTTGTTTTCCCTTATTTTATTTTAGAGAATGCAATAAATAAATAAGGCACTAATGACATTATAAAACGCGTGCGTCAAAATCTCATCGTTATTTTCCCTTCTCCTCTGCTAGATTCAATCAGATGAAATAGTCTTTGCTTGGCAGATTGCCAAATTACATACAATCCGCGGTCAAACAGTACAGATTATGATATGATGAATCTCAGTCAATGAATTGAACCCGTAAGCTCCAAAATGATGACAAATGATGTATTTAGTTTAAAAAAAAAAGTTTTTCATTCAAACAACCTGCATTAAAAAAACTTGTTGGATAACAATAAAATAGGCCACAAAAATGTGAGTTGAAAAAAAAAGATTAAAAATTCAGTTTTTCTACTCTGACGACTCTTTAGACTAGCAATATACTTGACTTGCAACCAAAAAGTTATCGTCTTAAAAATGCAGATGAAGTACTTTTTGTGACATGGCAGCTTCCTGTCACTGATGGGCGATATTTATCCGCATTTTCAATTTAATATATAAATTGGGAAGAGCAATTCTTCCATGTCATACAAGAAGTCAAACATACCCTAGACTGAGTTTTATGCTAAAGGATTGTATAAAATCTTCTTGCCATTAAATGTATAGTAGAATTTAGCAGCACTTATTGCACTAAACAATCCTTGCAGCTGACATGGCACTTTGGAAAATACTAGTTTTCTGTTTTGAAAGTTTTGAAGTCGGTCTAAGTTACGTACCATGTGTATGTTAAAGGTGTGCCAAGTGTTAAAACTATTGAAATAACGCACACGACGTAGATGTATTTTATTGTATGTTTATATGTTATTATTATGATTATTATTATTCTTCTTAAATAGGCTAATTTCGGAAATGACCTTTCTAAAACAGAATGGTTTTGACTTTTTTTTTGGCGAAAAGCAATAAAACTTATTAAAAAAACCTATTTTCTTCTTATTTTTCTTCCGACGCAGTTTCATCGGAACTCTCTTTCATGCACATTAAAAACTCAAGTATCCTCTTTTGCTAGTGATATTTTTAACTTTAATCATTTCTGTAGCAATTTAGCATACTTTCAAACTTTTAAAACTAGCACAGGCTCACCTAGAAATCAAAGCGTTGTATTTAAATAGTACTTCGTTTTTAGATGCATTTTAAGTGGATTTCATTTCTGTAATCCCCCCCCCCCCCAAAAAAAAATTGATTTTTTTAAAAAAATAAAACTTTTTTTTTTTCTTGCCCAAAAATCCGAAGTTGAAATTTACCTTAGTTAACCTGGAATGTAAATGGTTCAGTATTCCACTGCTAGATACTACGAATTAAAATATCTATGCCACTACTTTTAATTTTCTTTTACAAAAATAACTAGAATAAAGTTTCTTGTTAAAGGTTGTGAAGCTCAAATAGCAATAGAAAATACGACACGCTGTTAAACTCCCTAAGGATCGAAAAGTATTTTCTGAATAGAATTCTTAGTGAAAGAAAAAGTAGAAGCGTTACAGTTACTCTCAATACATCGCTAAATTGTTTCCTATTTACTTTATTGGTGTTTTTTTTTTTTTTTTTTTTTTTTGTTCTCGTAATACTTTCACCTAATACAAACTTCAATAAAGTAAATATTTAATAATCGAAAGATCCAGAACTGCAGTTTATACACACTATATTGTTCTTTGGAGGAGATCTTTAAAACATTAATCTAAAACATTTTCTTCTGGCTACATGTTTACTTCTTTGGTCAGACGAAAAGGGCTTAAAATATTTCTTAGAAAGCATGTTCTTTTAAAATTCCTCCTGATGAAAATTAATGAGCAGAGAATATCTTAAGGGGCAGCAAAGCTAAAAACAGTAAACTCTGTTCTTGTTTGTTCTGATGAGCACTGCCGAGAGAAAACAACAAAGTATTCTCTTTAACAAAATCCTTTTGTTGATAAATGACCAGTAAATGTTAAATCTCGCATTTTGTAATTTATTTTACTGAGTAATACTCATATAACTTTCTCGTAATGAGAGGATAAACTAAAAAATAAGAAATATGTTTTAAAATTTACTGTAATGTTGTGTGTTTTGACGTTTAAGGAACTTGTGTCGGATTTGCCCCGTATGTTTAAAATTTATTTTATAAAGTGTTAATTTAGAAACAGTTCGTAAACGCCTTTTTTCATATATTAATTCTTCAGAAACATAATCTTAGCAACAAAAAATAAATATTGTTTAAAAACACTAAGTCTAATTTTAGAATATCGCTAATACTTTTAACACATTTTCAAATATGCCTCCATGCTGTCATACTTTTACTTGTATTTAAGACTACTTTAAAAATCAAGATTAAATGCAGGTGATGTCATTAGGTTATCAAATATTTCTTGGTTGAATTATAAGCTAATTAAATTTCAAAAAACAGTGTATTTGCGTGTCTAACAGCAGAACTAAACACGAGTTTCCCGTAAATTTACACAAAATCTACTTAGAAAATTTTTAGAAACCTACTCACATATGTCATTTGTGCCATTATTAACTAGTTTTATGTATAAAATAATCTCTTACTCTACTGAAATTCATATGGTTCTTAAAGGATGAAGAGGATGTGTATTTCCTTATTTCCTTACACTTAGTGTAAAATACTGGCGATCAAGCTGAGTCATTTAATCATATGAAGTTCACTCATAAGTATTATTTGTTTGAAGAGGTCTATTATAGTTCTTGTACTCACTTGAATAGCATAGTATACTAAGGAGGTTTTTTACTGTTCTGATTCGATATCAAAGCCTCAGTTAAAACACCCTCTAGATAACACTAGTAAAATAATATTTACTTCCATAAACTTATCTTTACACAATTGAGACAGTGAGAAGAAAAGGGACGTAAATGGATTTTTTTTTTAATGTCGAGTGCTATCAAAGTTTTCATCCTAGGAAGACTTCCATTAATTTGTTTTTAAAATCATGCTGTATAGCAGTACCCACCAGAGCTACTAGTACCACATTTTCCCTAAAACAGAAGATGTTCTCTTACCATTTGAGTTGATTATGTAAAAAGTGTTTGTTTTGGGTTTAAAAATTACTCTTACCTACTCGATTGTCGAATGCATATCAAAATTATTCAAAACTACTTGAAATACTTAGAATGTGAGTGTATTTATATAGATATACATATGGTACGTTAACAACCATTATAACCTTTAAAGAATGAAAATTGGAATTGCTCCCTTTTAAGAAATTTTACAGAAAATGCATGATAAAGCCTAAGCAGTAACTCAGAAAACATACAGAACAAGAAGGTTCGTTTAGAACTAAACGAGTCTACTTTCTCGTATAACAATATCTACTTTCTAATATCTGATTAAAAGTCTCAAAATAGCTGAAATTGTTGCATTCTCATGCCTTATTGAAAATTATACTAAATACCTGCAGAATACTTGCAAAAGACTAACACCATAGATTATAAGGTTAACAGGATAATAATTTTATTTGCTCTTTCTACATTGCAAACTCTGCTCTCCCAATCATCCGAACAAGCAATTTAAATCAAAGCTATTGTTGTCTTGACAACAGAGATGCCGACGCACGTGACTCAAACATAAATTTGTATAAACTTTTTGCAAGGCTTAACAGAAATCGCAAATTGTTTGAAACATATTTTTTAAATATTTTAAGCTACGAATAAAATATGCCTTACTTATCTAAAGAATTAGATGCGTAAAAAAATAAATAAATGAATAAACGAGCAAATAAAACAGCAGCACCTTTTAAACAAAGCAGAATACAATTTTTCCATCGAAAAAAAATTATTTAACCGCTTCACTAAGTTAAAAAAAAAAAAAAATCAATAAGTTCATTAAAATAAATACATCATATAAAAAAAATCGTTTGCTTTCCCCAATGTTGCTAAAAATAATTTTTAAATGAATTAATGCACTTTCCAAAATGAATAAAAACAATAAAATGTCAACTTGAAAAAGTAATTTTCACTGTCAAAAAAAAAAAAAAAAAAAAAAGAGTATTCGCACATATTAATGCAGAAAATAAAGGACTCCGGGTTTATCCGCCGAAAACTGAATAGATAAATTAAAACTTAAGAGTGAAAATAAAAATAAATCATATTAGAAATAATTATTTCCCAGTAAAAACCATGGCTGCGGAGTCGGAGTCGGAATCAATCTCATCTTGGGACAAAAGAGTCAGATTCGGGAGCCTACTAAGGTTTCTCAGTCTAAGACTCGGAGTTGGAATCAGCAATTTTTTCTTAAATGCCCAACTCTGCCAATGTTTGCAGAACCAGAGTCGGACTTATTTAGGGATGAAGGAGTCGGAGTCAGTCATTTTTCGCCCGTGTATAAATTTTTGCCAAAGCCACGAAGTCAGAGTCGATGTCGTGGAGTCAGAGTTCGACTAATTTTTTGGAACAGGAGACCAAAGCCGTAGTCAGGTACCCTAAAACTCTCGGAGTCGGAGTCGGGCGTTGTTCGTCAAGAACTTTTTCCGACAAAAGATCGTCGAAGTAAATCCGCCTTTAAGTTCGGAATCTATATTGACCTCCAGTTTTCCTGTAAATGCTAATGTTAAGGGATTTGAATTGTTCAAAATTGGACGGAAGGTTGTTCAAATCAAAAAGATATTTTCTATACATGTTCTTCATCAAAAGCTTTTTATTACAGAGTGTTTTGAAGCAAATTCGCCTCTAAGTGCGGGATAGCCTTGAATTTCCCCGTAGGCCCCTAATGTTAAGTTTTTTTGCGCTGTTCAAAATTGAACGAAACATTGTTCAAATCAAAACGTGATATAAAGGAATGAGATGTCCTCGTTAAGAGCTTTCGAACCAAAAAAAATAAATAAATAAAATTGAATGGGACTATTTACTCAAAAGTTGTTAGAAGCTGCTTTTGTATTGTGGATTATAAAAACCTGGAAGAAGAGTTTAACCATAGATGAATACCGAAAACGAAGCAACTGTATTTTAAAATATATTAGAATAAAAACTCATTGCGCAGCATACATCATAATAAATTTTTAAATTATAAATATAAGGTAACCAATAACGTTATTGCCGTTTTGATGATGAGAAAAAAATGGCTTACACAAAGCATAGTAGTTCTATTGTTAGACCTTGAAGTAATCTCCATCGTCATTGAGACATTCTGGCAACGTTTCTCTAGCTGCAGAATCCCCTTGTGGTAAAATTCGAGGGTATTGGATGCAAAAAAGTCCATGGTTGCTTTCCGCAGGTCAACTTTATTCGTGAAGGATTTCCCCCTAAGATGAATGTCCTGGAATGAAAAGATGTTAATCTGCTGGCGCAAGGTCAGGTGAATACGGAATTCGCCCCACTACACCAGCTAAAATGCCCCACTTGACCAGTATTGCAAAACTTGTTGCTATTAGTAAGAAAGTGTATTAATTGACTAAACTAGTTGAAATAAATACAAATTATAATGTGGGCAACTAAATGAAAAATCAAAATCAATTTAATTCTAAACTGCAAATATAGGTTAAAATATTTTACATAATAAGCACATTACTTGTGGTTTTTAATAACTTTTGATTTTCAATCTTGCCACAGCCATTATATCTCTGATTATACATTGTGCACGTTTCATGCAACCATCCTAAGCAGTCTATACATTTTATCCAATTTACAGTCGACGTCATTCAGGTCTTCATTCAGGTGGGGCACATTACCTTTGTGGCAAGGTTAATTGCCCCACCACCTTTTGTTCAAACAGCAAGCCAATATGGCTGCAATTAATAGTAACAACCTTCTTTATGATACTCTTTTACTGTATAAACGGATAATTGAACATAATATTTGAACGCTAGTTAATTAAACAAAAGTTCTTAAAAGTAAAATTTTAGATCAAACGTTAAAAAAAAGTCACTTTTACCTTTCACTTTGCTCTGAAGCTGTAATGACCTTTGAAAAATCGCTGAAAATGGCTTTAGTATATGCGTGTAGCTTCTTTTTACACAAATCCCCTTGAAAAAGTTGATACAGGCGCAATCTTTTGTTACAATCGTGAAATACAGTTACTGGGGCAATTTATCAGACGGAGCAAGAACGCGGGACTTACTCTACTTATACACAGCTTTTTGCTGGAAATATAATAATATTTTCCTGCATTGACAGCCCAGAATCCACCACAAGTAGGTGTTTGCACTTAGTGTTCCACACTGCAATTGCCAAAAAGAGTAGTTATTTACAAAACTGATATAAAGTCGAATCTCGATAACTCGGATATTCCTTTATCTCGAAGTTTTCCTTCTTCCTCAAATACTTGAGACTGTTGCGGAAACTTCCCATAACTCGAACTACCAATAACTCGGGCACTTTATCTGGTCCCTTGGGACTTTAAGCTATCGAGAATCGACTGTATTTCTAAAGTAACTTGCATTCACAATAACTATTTCATTTTAAACAAGTTTCTACGTTTCGATCAATGTCTGAAGCTAGACCCACGACTCAGTTTTGACATTGACGTTGGCGAAAACAAAGTTCTTCATATAAATCCATCTCTTGCGTCTTAATACCCAGCTAAAAAACGACTTCAAAAAAACTGCAGATGAAAAGAAATTTTCGCGTATATTTGAAAAATACTGCAGTTGTTTTGGTGAATGCAAAATGCTTTTATTTTATCTTTTTTTGCAATTGCAGTTATTTTGCAGATTTTTACTATCGAAGCAAACTGGACCAACTATTTGGTGACTTTTTTAAAGTTTCAAACGCAACTTCATAAAAACTACACTTTTTTGAAAGTAAAAAAAAAGTTATATTTTTCTCGACTATATGCTATATTGCTTCGGTGTTTTTAATTTTTTCCTTTTTGTAACATTGTTTCATTTTTTAACTGAAAAAATAAGTTGTAATTTTAATTATTTATTCCTTTGAGTTACGTGTTACAAAGCAACCACCTTTCGAAATTCCAAAAATTGTATGTATGCAAGTAATGTATTTATCCATTTACATGAATACTGAACTTCAGCCCCAACCAAGACTATGACAGATAGGCATACTGACGCCTAAACAATATTTTAATGAATTTACATATTGATTAAACTAATTAATAATTTGGTATTATTGATCAAATTCAACTAACATAATTTTGAATTATTTAAGGACAAGCTTAAATTTGTAAAATAATAAAAAAAAAACCTCCATTTTATTTCCCCGTAAAACTTTTTTTTAACTTTTTGAATAACAATTCAAACAATCGTACTTTTTACAAAGTTGATTTTTAAGTGAAGATATTCTAAAAGCTAATCCCCACCTTTCGAACTTAGAAGAACGTTGTCTATTTTTTTTTTTTTTTTTTTTTTTTTTGCTATAGTTAAAAGGTTTTGTGTATTTCTTGTAAATCTAATATGGATCTCAAGAATGTTCTCCTTTTCCCATGAGAGAAGCTTGCAATGATTACTACTTCCTTAGTCCATTTTTTAAAACTCACGTGCTTTGTATTCCTATCTATTGTCCCTCATGTCAAACGTTAAAATACGTCACGTGCAGAACTTACGTACCCGCCCCGCCATTCTACAGGCATAGGCTATACTAACACAGGTCTCTTATCGCTTCTCAGAAATTCCTGCAATCAACTTTTCCAGATGTTTTTATCGTTTTACTGAAAAGATTTCAATTGTGAAGAAAAATTAGATCTTGTCTAAGCAGCCCTAAGTGTCGTGCTAGCTGGAGTTTCATAATAAAACATTGCTGTTTAATCCGGCTCGACTTAGCATTGAAATGATATGTTATGTATTCGTCATTTTAAGTAATTAACGTGATATCTGGAATGTCGTGAAATTCGGCTGTTGTAAAACGAGGTCTGACTGTATGACTCCTTAAAAAAGTACTATTAAGTAAATTTCATTCAAAAAAAAAAGAATGATAACATTGAAACTTTTAATCTTTGTTTTTTATCTATTTTCTATTGTATTTATTTGGTCACATATTTTTACTATTTATTTATTTATTTATATATTCTAATTATTTATTTATACATTCTTATTATTTATTTATAAATTTTTGAGAAATCATGATTGATTTCACTTATAAACTAATTTTTGCCGTAGCGTGACCTTAGCTCTTTTTATGCACGGGATGATTCATAGATAGCGAGTCATACGGTCGATTGCTTTATATGACGAGTGGACCTTATGTGAGCTGTTGTGACGTTTGAGATATTTGATCTCTTTCATGTTCCTTGATCACACGCCGCACCTAATGAAATTCATTAAAGCTAAATTATTGAGGATAAAATAAATGTGCATGTCTGGCTGAAAACATAAATATATTACTTTTATCATTGACACTTGTAAAGTTATGCCATATTTATTAGCTTTTGAATAATGTAGGTGAAAATATGGTTTTCAAAAATACCAATTTCAAGAGGGATTCGGATTTAAACAATGTCAAATTAGTCTCTTATAAAAAAAAAATAAGGAATTTAAAATTAAATAAGAACACATATCACTTGAAACAATGTCCCGGAACCTAAGTACAAACGCACCGGAACACCGTGGTCGGGGCCGAACTACTAGCCGCGCCGCGGGGTTCCCCAGCAAAGAACTACGAAGGAAGGTAACCACTTTAGCCCTGAAAGCGCGCTGTTTTTTTGCTCCGCTTCGAAATCAATTTATTTGTGCAATTTTAAGTTTCATCGTTCAAAATCCCATGCGAAAGGACTGAAATATGACTCCGGTTTACAAAAAGGTAAGACACTTGAAAATTCACCTGTTATTATTTGTGCAATTAACTTTTATTTAATTAGTGCATAGCAGATTAGGGTTAGCTTGAAAATTTAATACCTTATTGGAAGTTTTTAATTTTTGTAATTTTTATTTTTTCACCGATTGACTTAAAACTTTGAGCGAATATTCATGTTATCAATATCTAGCCATGAAAAAAATTGTGTTATGATATCTCAATATTAACCAGTCTAATTAACTTAATTACTTCGCACCACGTGGTCGATTTCGACAAATTTCATGATTTTTTTATTCTTACAAACAGTTCTATTTGTTATTGTGTCTCGAAAGTTTTTGTACTGCTTTCATAATCATAGCAATGTATTTTCGTGCAAAATTAGGCTGGAAAATTTCAATTTTAATATCCTCCAAATTAATAAAATCTTAATTTGTATTTCGGAGGAAGAGTTCCAAGTTTTAATTAAATGTTTTATAAAACGCACTAGGCACATCTATCTGTAGTCAATTTAGGCATTTCTATTAAAGAATTGTCTAAGCTTTAATTTTGAAGTAGTTTGGGATTTCTATCGCATTAATCCTATTTGTTATTAATTGTTCACAAATATTTTTAATTTGGTGGGTAACGTTTTTTCAGTCTTTTTTTAAAACTCAAGAAAAACTGCAGTTTTCATTTTATGAAATTCTGGTGGTATTTGGAACCAGAGAACAGCAGAAAATGAACTGCAATTGAACTGCAGTTAATCTGCAGATATATATTTTTAAATTCTGGTGTTATTTGGAACTGAAAAACTGCAGTTCAGAAAATTTCAGTTAGACTGCAAAAATACTGCTGTTTTTTTATTTTAAAATTCTGGTGGTATTTGGAACCGAAAAACTGCACTTCAAAAAGTTCAGTCTTTTTGAACCTCCGTATTGCAGTTGAACTGTAGATTAATGCTTTGTTGAACTGCAGTTGCTCGGTTCCAAATACCACCAGTTTTTTTGCAGTTTAACTGCAGTCAATTTTTGGCTGGGTACCTTAAATGAATTTTTGCAGATTCACTGTCCAGTTCCACAATCCTTTCAACTGCCCAAATGTGATATGGGAATTTTAAGAATGCATGCCTAAACAAATATATAATTTCTAGAAATGATAAAATATTCTTGTTTTCTACCTCATCGCTGAAGTGGAGGTAAGTAAACACGTTGGTCAATAAATTAACTGTTATAAAGCTTCAAATTTTAATATTGGTGAAAGAAATTCTCTTATAGGTGTAGAAGTGTTTCTTGATGGGTAATCTTTTGTGTTGTACTGTACATTCTGGTGTAATCCAATTCCTTTCTATTCCTCCTCTGGTCCACTGCCATGACCAATAACAATGTCTCAAAAATTGCAAAGTAAGCATTTCTTTTTTCGAATAACCAGATCCACGATGCTTAAAATAAAATCAGACATCTGACTTGTAGATTTTGTAACTTTAAATAAATGTACAGGTCCACGGAAGTTTGTCCTTTTCTTTAACTTTTAATTTTATCGAACCATAGAAGCAAAATTCTTAAAGATATAATTTACAAGTGTCTTCATTCCATTACTAGTTCAAAATATACAACCCCAGTACTCCGTCAACACACGATAACGAATGCTAATGACTGTAAGGTCTTGGTTTTAGGAGAGCGAGATCAATGTAACATTTTCTTTTCTGTATTTCATTTACAATGTCCCTCAAATATACTTTTGCTCGCTTTTCAAGTCAGTTTTAATGCTTCGATTTATTCCAATTGAGTTCTTCCTAAATTAATAATATTTAATTTTACAGTAACAGTTGAAGCTTTGCTCATAATTCAGTAAAGTGAGTAAACTGAATCATTAGTCCAATTTCAAACCTTTATCCAAACGTTGAAGTTTGTTTAAACAATATAGTTATTGTGAATATAAGTTACTTTACAAGTATATAAGTCCTGTAAATAACTACTCTTCTTGGGAATTGCAAGGTGGAACACAAAGTTCGACCACATACTTAGGGTGGGTTCTGGGTTATTAATAAATTAGAACATGATTATATTTCCAGGAAAGGGCATTATAGTGCACATTTATTGTAAAAAAAATATACCTGGGATCTAAAAGAAAAAACACTGCAATTTGCAAAATAAGCTAAAAATGTTGATTTTTGCTTAATTTCACGTAAATTTGCGACTTATGCACGAACTAAAAAGTACAAATGTATGTAAATATTTTCAAAGATATATGAAAAGACTTTTAAAAGAAAGCATTTAAAAGGTATTAGAACAAAAAATTTAACATTCAAATTTGTTTTTAAATTTTTGAAAATTGTGACCATTTTTTACCTTTTTCTTTTCAAACTTTGCGGCCAATGCGCGAACTGAAAACATAAATATTATTATTTTTTTACTATATTTCTTATGTTTAGGATGACAATACACATTTTTTTTGGTATGATAAGTTGCTACTCGAAAATTTTCTTTTTTCAGCCCACCCTAATAGCCACCCGTGCCACATGTAGACGCGCGTTTTCAAGCAGGAAGACTACTCCCTTTCGATTCACCAGTGATGGCTCTTTCAGTTGTAATGCTTGTTGCACACGTTCCAATTGCTATGTATACAACAAAGCATGATCTAACGTGTGTGCATAGGTAGCCTTGCAGTTTAAGAAGCAGTGTCCTTTGATGACAACCAATGATTGAAACGCTTGGGAGTGTCATACAGAATCAATACTTTTCATCACTGGTAAGCACTCGATTGAGTATGGGTACTCTACAGTGCCGAGAAAGCAACGACATAAGACTGCCACTCGTTGGTTCTTGTGAATATCCGACAGCTCGTGCGGACCCACTTGCTTAGCCTGTACGACTTACCTAAGCGGTGCAGATGAAGTCTAATTGTTTCATCAGAAACTTCAAACTGTCTTGCAAGTTCACCACATGTTAGGCTACTGCCCTCATTGATGGCAGATTCTAGGACTGCATCATACAAAGCTGGTGGTCGTCCACTACGAGGATCATCACAAAAAAACAAATCTCCCGATCTGAATTTTTGGAACCATTGCCTTGCAGTACGTTCATGCACAGCACTATCTCCAAACTCTTGACACATTCGACGAGTTCATGCAGCTGCTGATAAGCCCATTTTGAAATCGTAAAGCAAACAACACCGAGTGAGCTCCTTTGACACTTATATTTTGTTGCTCTATTGCATGGGTCCCGCTAGCGCTGATCTCGCCCGACAGGTGTTTAAAACACGCGATACACTAATTTAGATACCTTACAGCTGTTTAAACCACGTGACACACTAATTTGCATACCTTATGATCACTTGTTTGAATTGCAAAGTAAAAACGACAAGAACTTCATTGGTTGCTTCATATAACATTAACATCTACTGTGCAGGATTATTATAGTGCAACGTTTTATTATTACTACACAGTACTATACATGCCGTAATGTTTTTCTATATGTCTCTCTTTCCCATTGGTCATTGATTTTGTGCAGTGCATCGTAATAGTTTTTTTTTTTTTGCAATAATGCAGTTTTTTTTTCTAATCCAGTACAAATTTAGCTTTTTAGGTAAGAAACGGTAATATATAGTTAAGAAATAGTCGAAAACAGTTTGATTGGTGTTTGAAAATTTCTAAAATTATGGGGTATGTTTATATAAATTCGTATACGTATCCTTTTCCACAACGCGAAATTTCGACTTGCAACAAATAAATAAATTTCTGTCCACTGTTGTTACTTTAAATAAATCAATGCTTTTTATCTAATATGATTTTTCTTAATGTACATTTTATGACTAACTGAAAACAAAGCATCGATAAAATCTGGTACAAATTTCGTCACTCATTATAAGAGCAGCTTAACTTTATCACACAGCCTTAAACGTTTTCTGAAAATGAGTTTGGACGCCCCTTCGTTTCATTTATCGTTTTATCTTTTTTGTAGTTGCGGATTAAGACGCTGTGTCTCAACAGTACAAGGATCGAAGTCAATTAATTCTTGGGAATTAATTAGAAGGGATGTTTCTCCGATAAGGAATAAGAATCCTACTTTCGCTAACTACAGCGCAACTAAACCTTGTTAACTTCCCAGTTCACGGAGAATTTAATGGAGAAAGAAAAGTCAGACGGGAATTGCTTGACGAACAATAAATTAATTTTTCTCAGATCCGTTGAAAAAGCTTCAAGTATGAAAGAGGTAAACATAGAACATCAAAAATTCTTTGTTGGCTATTTCACAAATTATTTTTGTGACATGATGAAATATTTTTAACATATCGCTTCGAAAGATAATTTAAACTATTATGTTTGAAGACATACTATATTATTTTTATTTATAAATTTACTATGAATGAATGTATTGTAAACTTACTATGAAATAAAACGATTTTTCCAGAAAAGAGAAGAAATTTCTTTTCTTACACATGATTTTTACACATATTATGACCAAAGTCTGAAGTTTGACCAGTTGACCAAAAAGGCGAGCCAATTCGCATTTTGGCCTAAGCACTTGCAATTAATATTGTATATTCTATTTTAGTTGGTCATCAGGACCGGGTTACCAAGTAGGCAATTTAGGTCTCAAACCATTTAAATAACCGTTTTTTTTTTTTTAATGCTCAGTATATCTAGTTCTTTTGAAGAATTTAACTTTATTTAAGAAGATTTTTGAATATCGCTGCTGGTCAAAAGTTGCTTATTCAAGAATTTTACTCATATTTCATTCCTGGATTTCATCAATATCATCAGGAAAGGTGCTATAATTTGCAATGTATTATTTCTTTAGGGAAAAATTAAAGGTAGCGTCTGAATAATGTCTAAACTATACTGATGATTTTTTTGGGGGGGGGGAGAGGAGTGCATAAATTATTCTATTAGAATGAATTGAAAGCTCTGTTTTCAGAAAATATTCTATGATTTATTTTCAAATATTATAGTATTACAATCTTGCTTTAATTCAATCGATATGATATATCAAATTTAAACTTAGTTGTATTTAATTCAGTTTACTTTAAAAGCAGTAAATGACTAATAAACCTTTTATTAGACTGATATCTGCCTTTTAAATAAAAATTAAATGATTTTAAATGGAGGATGTATGTTAAGCTTCACCTATGACTACTTTAGCCCATCTTACTTAAGTTGTTCTAAAATATTATATAAAATGAATCCAGCTTAGCTATTTATACAGACGTATTCTATAGATACATCCGGAAAGCTGCCTGCACAACCAATTTGCCAAAAATTTTAATAAACAAAATTTTACAAAGAAAATAAAAGAGGTGTACAGATTTTAAAATATTTCATGTGCACAAAAAAAAAAAAAAAATAACGTAAAAATTTTAATGTACTGCCAATAACAAAATTTTGAATTCAGAAAATAGTTTCTAGTTGTTAAAATCTAAAATTGAAAAAAAATACATTCGTAATTTCCCCCATTTGTTTTTAATACATAGCTCTTTATTTGTTTTATGACCACTTTACCCCATTTACCCACCAGACTCTACGCAACGAATTTGCTCAAGATGTAAATCGTCAGTTTGGAGGTCACAAATCTATCGCGATGTTATAGCAAATACGTTCATTGAATATTTAAATTATGACTTCAATATGCGAGTAGAATATAGTACGAAATCACGTTTTTATGTATTACAAGCTTATTTTCAATTCAGATGTGCCTTTATACTTGAACTCGTTTCTGAAACATTTGTACTTAAAAACAAAACATAAAAAAACAGTAAAAAAGAAGTATTCATTTTAAATACAGTACATCTTTGATACATGACTTAACGATACCCAATTTCTCAATTTAACGGTACATTTCATTGGTTTGGATCTGACTGCATTAAATGTCTATGATCCTTGATTTAACGATAATTTTTTCCGGTCCCTTGACAATCGTTAAATCGAAGTTATACTGTACTTCATTATTAACAGTGTGTAAAACAGTCCGCTCTTTGGTCGATTGTCCCAAGCCACTTTATGATTTCGCCGGTCAGAAACTGGAATCAAGAAAAGATCGGACATTGGCCAGTAAGTTTACAGCAACATTGACCAAAACCGATTTCAGTCTTTGGCCGTAACGTACATTTTTTGGAGTTGTATAAAATACACTCCTTTTTTTTCTCTTAAAAAACGAATTGCTGTCTACCACGAGAAGAAATGTTGGAGGATTTTATCTTTTCGCAAATTTTATTTGAAAAACGGATTTTTAAATATTTTTCTTTGGGAGGAACAATTTTTGTGCCAGTTGTGTAATAATAAATATACACATTTTCGTTCTGGTAAGAGCAAATATTATTTATTATGCATGTATAAAAGAAAGTCGTGTTTTATAACTCAAGAAAGGCTGAACCGATTTGGCTAAAAATTGGTGGAGAGGTAGCTTAAAACGAGGAGACGGACATAGGATACTTTTTATCCCGTTTGACCGCTGTCCCGCAATATTTTTATTTGCAGATTTAATGTTTAATTAATTGTTTAGTTCTCTGATTTCCTAATAGATGGCGGGGTAAATTAACTCGAGAGGGCGCTGGCGGAAAGTGTCGATAGCTGCGTTGTGGTCTGCAAAATGATTTTTAATACTTCTTTTTTTTTCTCGATATATTGTGGCAGTTTTCTATTGGGTTTTGTTTTCCTTATTTCTAAAACGTTTGTTTTTGTTCTTATAGTAGAAGATAGATTGAATGAAATTAATTAAATGAAATTAATTACTTGTCTAAGTAATTAATTTCATTTGTCGTATTATTCAATTGTGGTTGTTCTTTATAACGTTTTCACTATAGTATATTTATTTGGCGAAACATTTTTAATTTCAGAAAAAAAACCACTTCACTCGCTATAGAGCAGGATTACGGTAGCGTGGTTGCTTGGCGCGTTAAGCGATGAACTATACAAGTGAAGGATTTTTTTTTTTTTTTTTTTTGACTTTTAAATCTAATGTTAATTTTTTTATGTGTTTTGGCATATAGTTTTACATTTCAAAGAGATTCTAATAGGTTTTTGAAAATGTGTGTACGCATTTTAGTTGAACAAAATGATCATTTCACATCACAAGGGATGAAAGGGATCGTGGATTTTTTTTTTTTTTTCAACGACTTCCTTTAAATTCTTAGCACGGGCATTGCCGTGCTAGTACGACTATTATGCATAAATTTAAACAAGGTTTTATCCTCCCTTTATTTTTCTTCTTTAATTTAAAGTGCGATAAAATTGAATTACTTTTACGATAAAAATTATCTGCGATGAGCTAAAAAATAATTCAACACACATTCATTGAAGTGCCGAGATTCATACCGTTATTATTGAGTAGAAGTTGTTAAACATCACGCTTTGAAGACAATAACATAATCTAATCATAGGAGCACAAAATACGTTTTAGCTTTTGGGTTGGGAATTTAATGACGGCTTTGCCGTGAATGGAACGTTAATTCTCGCTCCTCTAAGTCTGCTCAAGTCTGATAAGTCTCGGAAATGAAGACTTAGGAGGTAATTAAACTGAATTCCCATCAAGAATGGTGCCTGGCTTTTAATTACCTGAGAGGTTACAACCGATTGAATTCCAATGTTTGTCAAAGACTTTATTTTCAATACAAAAGCGTGACGTTCACTTACATCTGTTGCAGAAATGATTATAGCGGATACGTTATTATCTGTAAAATATTAAAAAGACTGGCAGAAATCAATATTTTAAGAAATATTACCGTCGTCATTGAAAGTTATCAATGCTAACTAACATAAACTGTACATAAAAACAGTAAACTCTCAATTAGGCTGTTTCTATCAGTCCAAAGTACTACTTTTAGTCCCTGAAGTTGATAGAATGAGCAAACAAAATAACATGGAGCGAGAAAAACCTTTATTTTCAAAACGTTTAATTTTTAATTAATTATTTAAAATGTCCGATTTTTTAAATAAGGCGTTGTCTTTATGACGTCACAAGTGATAAACTTTGTTGCGCTCTTCCACTGACGTGCTGAATGCTCACGCTTACTGGCTACCGCGTTTCCAGGTTATGATAATTAACAAGCGAATTAAGTATTGCGCTCTACGCTTGCTCTCAATTATGTTGTTGCCTTTTCATGTAAGTAAAGAAGCAAATTAAATATTGCGCTCAGCGCTAATGGCATCGGTGAACGGTATTTCATCACTTGTGATGTCATGTGCAGAAGCGTAGAAAAGGAAAATGAATCTGCGCAACGATTAAAATAACTGCTAAAAAAGATTAAACTTTGTCAAATTATTTTTAAAATGGTCAAATCCTATGTTTTTAAGCATGATCCTCAGAAAATAATACTTTTAACATTTTGGAAACGATTCCACTATCCCCTGGACTTACATTCGCTTTCATACTTGCAAAACCAAAAAAAAGAAAAAAGATAATAATAAAAAGATCCGGGATTATTAACTGAATGTAAATAAATGCACATATTTCAACTTCAAAAGTGCAAAATCTGTATTTAGACATTCATACTTCAATCCTCCCAATCCCTTCCAATGACATTAAACTTTCCAAGATCACCGGAATCTGACTACTTCAAACCTGATTTTTTTAAAAATCTGCACTACTTACTGCTTTATATCTACACAATACTTACTGTATTTTATAGCTACCTCACTTACTGAATCGATACGTTTACACGATACATTTTTACCTCGCCTTTCCCCGCTCTAACTCCGATAAAAAACTGGATAGAAAATACACCGTTCACATGCTAAAAGATCTTGTACCCTATATCTGAGAAAGCGGTTTTACCCAGCATCCTTCGTGGCTATAGCCAGCTGGTAAACAAACAAATTGCATTCTTGATTTAAAAAAAAAAAAAAAAAAAAAAAAAACAGGCTTTGACTCCAGTCGATAGCAGGAAGAAAGATCCACTTTTTCCCGGCAATTAACCGGAATGTTGTTAAAAGCAGGTTATTTTCCGGAGTAGAAAAGGTCAATATGAGCGCGTCTAGTTAGGCATCTACATTACTGATACACGTAAACGAGTGACCGAACCCGTCTTGAAAAAATTCCCTTCCTCTACCCTATGTGATTTTGGTGTAACCTAGTTTCATCATTTGAAGGTAATCTGGTTGCGCGATTTGCTCGCGTATGTGTGTAATCCGTTTTCATTAATAAGCAATCCTTTTAAAACTTTGAAATGTATTTTTTTTACAATAACTTTGTTTTAGTTACAGTTTAAATGTTTGCGTGTATTATTGATATTTTTAAGCTACATCCCACACTGGCATCGTTTTTAGTAAGCGGATTCTTTGCGAATTTTTTGAGAGATTGCATTTGAGAATATTTTGCGCATTTAAGTACGTCACTCAAAACATGCAATACGAGTAGAACATATTTTTTCAACCGGTATCAGTTTTAAACTACGTATTGTGATTGATATTTTTTAAAGGCATTAAGCACGAGTAAATGCTTTCAGCGCATTTCTGAAGAGCTGAAACTAAATGACTACTAAACTTATTAAAATATGAAAAGAGATTTTGCAGATGCATGTATTGAATTAAAGTAAGTTGTTGAGATATTCCTTTTGAATAATTTCGTTATTAAAAAAAAAAAAAATACATCATGCGCAGTTTCTTGCTTTAACCTCTCCTAAGTTCCATTCCATTTCCCTTCCGCGAAATGCAAACGGCTTTCTTATGCTAATCTCCGAAAAATATTTTAAAAAAGAAATATGTTGCTTTTGTTCAAATAACCTTCCAGAATCATGAGAGAGGAATAAAAATCTGCATAGTTTACACAAGAAGGCCGTGAATTCACAACGTGATCTTAAGGATTATAGCTTTGCTCGTTTCTGTAGAAAATTCAGTAAACGACTGAAATTTACAATGCAGTTTCTATATCTATGTTAGCTATTTTCAAAAATAAAGATCGGCAGGACGATCATCGGGAGCAGCTTTTATCTAAATTAAAATTGTGTTTTACGGTTAATGGTTTTTTTTTCGAAACCCTTGAAATGGTGTAGGTAAATCAAAATATAGGTAAATCATTATTGAGAAACAAAAACATGAGCAAACTCTGCATAAATGAATAAACAAACAGATATATATACACTGCAAAAAAAGCTGTTGTTTTTACAGTAAAATACTTGCAGCTCACATTCCAAAGAAAAACTGCAAAAATTACAATTCTAAACTGTAAAATTTGCAGTAATATACTGTTTTATAACAGACTTTTACTGTGAAATTTACAGCGATAAACTGTAAAATTAGCAGTAATATACTGTCTTTTAATGGAGTTGCCCTGTGAAATTAACAATGATTAACTGTAAAATTAGCAGTAATATACTGCTTTTCAATAGAACTGCCCTGTAAAACTTACAGTATCAAACTGTAAAATTAGCAGTAATATACTGTTTTCGGAATGACTTGACCTGTAAATTTAACAGAGATAATATGTAAAATTAACAGTAATATACTGTTTTGTAACGGAATTGCCCTGCAAAATTAACAGTATCAAACTGTAAAGTTAGCAGTATTATGCTGCGGAATCAACTGAATTGCGCCATAAAAGCAGCAGTAGTATACGGTTTTATAAATGATTTGTACAGTAAAATTAACAGCAGTAAACCATAAAATAAAGTTATCAATTTTTATGCAAAAGGGTTTTTCACCCTATCGTTGTCTCTTTTCATAGTCGAAATCACTGCTTTTACAGCTGAAGTACAATATAGGAAAGTAAAGCATTTGATTCTGTATGTACGTTGTAGAAATCAGCCTACATACAAAATCTGTTCCTTTTCTAAAGTTTTCCAACAACAAAAATAATGTTTTAGGCTATGAAAAGCGACAAATAAAGAAATATAAAACACTTTTACATAAAAATAGTTAACTGCTGCTAAATATATGTTTTATTGATATTAATTTCCTTGTACACAAAATAAATCAATGCCCCATCTCAATATTTTATAAACACCTGTTAAAGAAGAAAAAGTGGTGCATTTTCATTTCTACAAAAAACTTTTAGCTCTATTGCAGACTTAAAAATTTACAAATAGAAGGAAATTGCAAGATATGGTCTGAAACTTTATTTTATGAACAGTTATAGCTTTTTCATAATACAAAACTTTTTGATCCATGAAGGTAGTAAAAATGAGAAAGTTTTTTTATATATAACTGAAAATACTACATCGTATCTTCACAAAAAGTACTTTTTTCATTATTGTAATGCTAAAATGTGCATCATAACGTGGGAAATGTTTTGCAATATGCAATCCATTAAACCTTTAAGTTTATTTTAACTTTATGCATGCAATTATGTGCATTTATTTTTCTTTTATGGTAAAACAGAATATTTTCATGGTTTTCTTCTTTTTTTAATGTTATAAGTTGCATTTGGATCTACTTTATTTGAGAAATACGAGTAACAAACTAATTTTATTTCACACCATATGTGCAGTATACAGCATTTAGACTGCACAGAATGGTTTTTATTCTAAACTGATTATTATAGATTAGATAATATTGTATCCTATTAACCTGTAGAGACGGGTAATCCAGTTGTTAAAAGCGAACATTTATTGTAAATTGCAACAAAACACATTACCATTAAAAGAAATAAATATAAATTAATCAGTTCCATCTCGGAATAATCTAACATTTACACACAACACATCAATCCAGATACCGCGCGCTAGCCAACTCAGCTGGAGCCTTTTAAATAAACTTTGCCAGATTTGCATGCGCTGTTTCTCTGAGTTTAGGCCGTTGCCACAGACTCCCTCACCAGTCTCACAAGACCATTGGGAGACGAAAACGTACTTTGCGGCCAAACCTTGTTATAACTCCAGGAGTCCTTGGATTGGAATCTCCAGCAATTAAAAATGCTGGTTTTAAGCGATCGATGTGAACGATCTTTTCCTTGTCGTTCACCGAAATCAAAAAGTTCTTGTCCATTCTCTTTAGGACCTCATAAGGCCCTTCGTATGGCGGCTGCAATGACTTTTTTACAGCATCTAAGCGCACAAAAACATGTGTACAGTTTTGCAGATCTTTAGGGATATAAATCTGTTGTTGACCATGCCGAACAGGAGTAGATGGACTTAGCGAGCTAATCAGTCTTTGAAGACGTGCAACGTAGTCAGGCATATTAGATAAAGTTTTTTCTTCATACAACTGTCCAGGTAACCGTAGAGTTGACCCATAAGTCAGCTGTGCCGCGGACGCGCCAAGGTCTTCACGTAACGTAGATCTGAGTCCCAACAGCACTAATGGAAGTGCTTCAAACCAATCGGATTTGTAACACATCAAAGCTTGCTTCAATGGTCGGTGCAATCTTTCCACCAGACCGTTACTTTGGGGTCTGTGCGGCGATGTCCTTGCTAATTTTATGCCAAGCATCTTTGATAGACTCGTAAAAAGTTCAGATTCAAACTGTCTGCCCCTGTCACATGTTATCCTTTGCGGAGTACCAAATCGAGAAACCCATGATTGTACGAAAGCACGAGCTACCGTTTCTGCTGTTATATCAGTAATTGGCACAACTTCAGGCCACCGCGTAAATCTATCCACTATAGTCAAGCAATACTTAAAATTTTGAACTTGTGTTAGTGGACCTATTATGTCTAAATGAATATGAGAAAATCTCTCATCCGGAACTAAAAATTGAACTAACGGGGATTTAGTATGTAAATGTACTTTAGTCTGCTGACACGGAACACAAGCTCTGCACCAAGCAGTTATATCTTTGTTTATATTTGGCCAGACATATTTGCTATCGATAAGACGTTTTGTAGCACGTATGCCGGGGTGAGACAAACCGTGCATTGTATCAAAAATTTTTCGCCTTAGAATTTGCGGAACAAAGAATCTATTATAATTTCCTGATGTATCACAATATAGAGATTTATCGGTACCAGGCATAGGAACTTTAGCTAATTTACCACTGTACTTAATTCGTCCCTCTAAAACGTCCTGAAGTTCTTCATCCTCAGATTGTGATTTTTCCCACATTTCTATATCATCTAGAGATGAAAATGTGATCTCCGATATTCGCGATAGGCTGTCCGCAACCAAATTTCCCTTGCCAGGTAAATATCTGATATCCGTAGTAAATTGAGATATGAAATCCAACTGACGGATAGTTCGGGGGGAGGATTTTTCATGTTTCCGCCGAAATGCGAAAGTTAGAGGTTTGTGGTCTACATACAAAATAAATTTCCTTGCCTCTAACATGTATCGAAAATACTGAATTGCACTATATGCTGCCAACAATTCTCTATCATAAGTTGAATATTTACATTGAGTAGCCGATAGTTTCTTTGAAAAAAAACCTAAAGGCTTGGGACCTTCGGGGGATAATTCATGCAATACACCACCCATCGCAAAATCACTGCAATCAGTTGTTAAAGCAAGTTCTGCATTAGTAGAAGGGTGATAAAGCAAAGTCGCTTCCGCTAAAGCACTTTTAATTTTTTCAAAGCTTGTTTCTGAAGCAGTATCCCACGGAATTTCCCTCTTATCTCGTTTTTTTGCTTTAATTAAAAACTTATGAAGTGGCGCTAAAATCACGGCGATATCTGGAATAAAGCGATGATAATAGTTTACCATACCCAAAAAACGTCTAAGTTCAGAAATAGTTTTGGGTTTAGGGAACTCTACCACTGCCTTCACCTTTTTTGGATCTGGCATACACCCCTTACTGTTTATCATATGTCCTAAAAAAATTATAGTTTCTTTCCCAAATTCACATTTTGATTCGTTTATAACGATCCCGTAGTTAAGGAAACGTTTAAAAATTTCTTCTAAATGCTTTTTATGCTGCTGGTGATTTTCACTCGCGATTAAAATGTCATCCAGGTATGGAAAACAGAAATTCAACCCTCTCAAAACCTCATCCAAAAAGCGTTGAAATGTTTGTGCTGCTGAACATAACCCGAAGTTTAGAAACGGAAATTCATATAACCCAAAAGGTGTTATTATAGCCGTTTTCGGAATATCAGGGGGGTTCACAGGAATCTGGTGATACGCCCTTATTAAGTCAACTTTCGAGAATATTTTCTTCCCGTGTAAAATGCTAACACAATCTTGAATGTGAGGAATTGGATATTTGTCCTGAACTGTTATACGATTTAGTGCTCTGTAATCGCCAGTTGGTCTCCAGTCATACTCGCCTTTTCGGACCATATGCAAAGGACTAGCCCAATTACTTTTTGACGGTCTACAAATCCCTTTGTCAAGCATATATTCAAATTCCTGTTTAGCTATTTGAAGTTGCGTTGGGTGTAACCGACGCGCTTTAGCTGAAACAGGGGGTCCCTCAGTCGGAATGAAATGAACTGTATTATGTTTCATTACCTTTTGTGAAAGAACATTAAGTTGTGTAATCTCAATATATTTCTTTAACAATTCTTGATATTCAGAATTCCCATAAATTGTTTTCACATTCGGAACCTCGCAAAATATCGATCGATCGCTTGCACTAAATTTAGTCACCGGATCTAAAATACGCCTTTTCTTTAAATCGACTAGCAATTCAAAATGCTGCAAAAAGTCCGCCCCTATTATAGGCTTTGTAACGTCAGCTATGATAAACGGCCATCTCAATCTGCGTCCTAACCCGAAATCTAAATTTAATAACTTAGTACCGTAAGTATCAATCCCAGATCCATTTGCAGCGTACAAAGTGAATTCTTTTTTTCCGCTGTCTAAATTCAAAAAGGATTTTGGGGTAACAAGAAACATCACTACCTGTGTCAATTAGATAGCTCGTTTGAGTTAAAATATCAGTGATATACAGTCTGCGACTAAATCCTTTTTTAGTAAAAGTCACAGAAACTTCCGACGATTTTGAAAAATTTGAAAATTTCGCTTCAAAAGCGCATGGTTTTACACATTTGGTAGCTTTGTCTTTAAATTTAAAATGATACCAACATAACCAATTATTCCGCTTTTCAGCTCTCAAATTAAATTTTTTTCGGCCCTGAAATCGATTTGGAGACCTTGAGCGACTGCGCGTTTTTACAATTTTAGTAAGTTCGTCTACTTTCAGTTGCAATTGTTCCAACTGAATTTCAGTACTAGCAGTTTGGTATTTACAAGTTTGCTTATCAATTGAGTTTACAACCAACCCAGTATATTCGCAAATCTTGTCTGCCATTTCCGCTAACTTTTCTAAATTTTCAGAACTGACCGCTAAAATTGTTTGCACTGGTACCGGTAACCTACGAAGCCAAATATTTTTTAAAAAATCATCATCTACATGCCTCTCACTTAATTCTTTCATTTTTCGTAATAACATAGATGGAGATTTGTCACCTAATTCTAAGTCTTCAATTAATGTCTTTACTTTACGACTCTGAGAAAATTCGAACTCCGCTAACAATCTTTCTTTAAGTGCGGTGTATGGTTTTTCTGGCGGCTGACATAAAATATCGGTAGCATGAGACAAAGTTTCTGCATCTAGCGACGCAACCAAATGATCGAATTGCGTTTGTTCAACCGTAACGCCAGCTAACCTAAAACTAGCTTCAAGTTGTACAAAAAATAACTTTGCATTATTAGGCCAAAAATTAGGTACTTTTACAGAAACCCTATTGCAACTTAAGTTTTCAGCACTTACTTCCTTTTGAGTCAAATTTAAATTCTCTTTTGTTTCCATACTAACATGAAACAACTAATAGCTTAGGTACAATGCTACACTCAAGAACCTCAAAGGACACATGCACAGAAAAGCAAGACAGTTGAAAAAAATTGAAGTTTTTCGTCGAAATAAATTACCTTCCGGCGAATTGCTGCGACCCATTCTTTCTTGAAATCATTTCGCTACCAACTGATAACTGCGTGTTCAGGTCACCAATGTAGAGACGGGTAATCCAGTTGTTAAAAGCGAACATTTATTGTAAATTGCAACAAAACACATTACCATTAAAAGAAATAAATATAAATTAATCAGTTCCATCTCGGAATAATCTAACATTTACACACAACACATCAATCCAGATACCGCGCGCTAGCCAACTCAGCTGGAGCCTTTTAAATAAACTTTGCCAGATTTGCATGCGCTGTTTCTCTGAGTTTAGGCCGTTGCCACAAACCTTTTAAAGTTTACATAGATGAAAACTACAAATATGTGACGGTTTAAAATTCCAGAGCTACTAAACAGAAACAATTTTTTACTCGGTATAATAAAATCTGCAGGTTTATGAGTACTAGTATTAAAGTTAAAAATTGGTTTTACTACTCCAAAAATTATATAACTTTATATTATGTTATACTGTTTTCATGAGAAAAAATGAAACATTCACACCATTAAAAATTGCCAAATTATTTTATTTCGTATACATCACCTATAAATATCGATTAGTAGTTTTTACAGTGAAATTGCAGAAATTCATTTAAAACCGAATGCTAATTTTTTCAAGGTCAATATTTTTATATTACAAACTTGATTCTTCTTTGCGACATCTTTGCCGACTTAGGTGCCATCATTAGGCTTTATATCATGAAAGCATCTGTCAAAATAAAAATTGTTAGAATCTCATAAAACTTGTGGACACCAAAAAACATTCATGGAAAAATCAAATTACGTAGGTATAAAAATACGCCCTAAAATGATTAAAATTATGACTCTGAATGATCTGAAATTAAGATTGCCTTGGGAGTTGCTTTTATTTTGAAACCGCTTAACATATACCTAAATTGTAATTGAATCGTTTAATTCAGGAACCAGTTAAGCGCTAAATATGTTGTTTTAAGGAGAAAAAAAAAACTGCTGTGCAGTAATTTGGAAACTACGCAATTGAAACGGTGGTTTATTAGTATCTAATTAAAATAGACCTAATCTGAATACTTTACATAAGAACTCAAAAAAGAAAAAAGAAAGAACATAATCTTACATTTTATCTTCCATGTCAAGAAATGCATTTATACTGGTTTCTGAAATACAATTTAAAAAAATCCTTCTAACTTTCGGTAGTTTTGAAGGATTTTGTAATACATAGGAGACCGTTGATTAAGAGTAATATTTATTTTTTTCGATCGGATACTGAAGTGATCGGTGATTGGGAGAATATATATCTTAAGGATAATAAAACTTGAAAATAGTTTCTTCTTATAATAGGCTACAGATTATTGGATTGCAATATGTTTACTTCAAAGCAATAATTAGGATGCGGTAGAGAATTCTTTTTTTAGAAAATGGGGCAAGGTCGACGTTTAAGACAAACAATTGGGAAATATTAAGGTATTCATTTAAAACAATGAATACTGCATCTAGCCTCTTTTAGCCCCCCCCCCGCCCCCCATCCCCGAGTTGCTATAGTAGCACTGAAAACCGTAGATGTTTTTTCTTTCTTTTTCTTAAACTTATATTCCATTCCAACACTTGTTAAGAGTTCGAGCTATATTCAACTGATACCAGCTTCATATTTTTTTTTCTTTGACAGCTGCCCATTATTAGAAATCTGAATATGAAACAATGTGTGATGTAAAATAATTATTTAGATTTCTGTACTTAATGAAATATTTTACTTATAATTTTTTAAAATATTTTTTTTTCATATATTTTATTCCACAATTGTGTTATTATATTGTTTAAATTTAATTTTTTGGATCTTTTTTCTAAGTACTAAGGAATTGCATAAAAAAATCATTTGAGTTGAAATAAAATAATACCGCAAGAGCATTCTATGTTATATCTGTCTTAATATTTAAGCATAATTTAAGATGTTTCATTTATATTTTATGTCTTTCAAAATGTGGACGCCCCCCCCCCCCGTTTTGAACAGCTATCGATGTCCCCATTTAATCCACCAGCGACTTTTTTTTTAAAGTGCTACTTCTTTTGATAGGGTTTAGACAATTTATCTTTAAGTTTTTCAGAATTTACCTGAAACCCGGAAGAAACAATTCTATATTCCTAAAACCAAGATGGCTTAGTTAAAGTCAATTCAGTAAAAAGTGAAAATCGATCAGAAAAGTTGAAAGTTTTTAACAAAAGAATAAATCGACAAACATGTCAAGAAATAGATTAAATCTGATACTGCCAGTTCTAATCATTAAGAAATTGTAAGTCCACATTTGGCCCGCCGTCCTTGTTGTAAACAATGCTATCCTTCTTTGAAATGCTTGACAGAAGACCGCACCTCTTTTAACTGTAAATTTAAATATGCTCACATTTGCAAAATAACTGCTTTTTATTTGCATTATAATAAAAATAATCTATAATTTTGTTTGATAAGTGTCACAAGTCTGAATATACGAAGAAAGCTTCATACGCTGTAATACATCGTACTTTAAACTCTAATCTTTACTGTTGCTCTCATTATGAAGTTGACTTTAAATTTTGTTTCTTTAAATTTTTACAAACATACGTACAATAAATAATAAGGTACTTAACATTCTGATTTGGTTCCTTCAATTTTAATAACATGTAAAAACAAAGAATCAGTGCTCTAAAATTTACTGGAAAATAAAAATAAAAAATAAATAAATAATGAAATAAATTACGTTTAATTTAGCACTAGCAACAGAAATTTCTATATTCCGCTGATTCTTGAAATGATAATATTCAACTACCCATAAAAACCAATATTGAATTACAAGTTTAAAAAACCCAGACGAAAATGAATTGTATGATCCATCACATTTAAATAAAAAAATTTAGTTTATCTTGTTCCAATACATAGTTCTTGATTGTAACATAAAACCTGACAACGGGCACACAAAAATCAGCTTTAGGGGCCCAATATGGCACACAGACCGTAGGATAGGCTTTAGTGGCTAAGAACGCTCTAAAACTCAAAAGCATTTGCGATTACAAATTACATCCTAAAACATAAAAATATAAATGAAAAAGGTACTTATAAACTTCAATACCGGCATTCATGTCACTAAGTGAATTATCGCAACATCATTCAGACTAGAGGCTTCTTTGAAATTCCAAGCGGAACACAACCACGAACTGCCATCTTGATAAAATGAGATCACCATTCAATTCTGGTCACAAGTTACGTAGTTCTTTACATTTGCATACCACTAAACTCATAGAAATAATATTGCATTAGTGAATAAATTTAGAGGAAGGAAATTCAGGCGGCTAGAATGAAATACTTTAAGACATGAATAAAAAAAATAGAAATATGTTACAGGCCATCCGTTTGTGTGCACAAATTGTAAGTTAAACATAATGGAATAATTGAAACATTTCAGAAAAAGAAAAAAAAAACTCTAGAAAAATATGTCATTGCAATTCAAGCTTTATGTAAATTTTCCCTAGAGAAAGGTTTTGTAAAACAATCAGCTACATTATTTTTAGTTTCAACAAATTCTATTCCAAATTCATTTTTATCAATCAAATTCCTTAGGAAATAGTACCCCACATCAATCTGCTTAGTTCTGCAATTGCCTATTGCAGAACTAGAAAAATCGATTGCAACTAGATTGATTAATAGTACTCTGTACTGTGACAATCTAAAATTCTGAACTCTTTTCGTAGCCAATTGATTTAAAATTCCTTTAACCCACATCCTTAGATTATTCACTAATTGAAATATACTCCGCTTCCATCCCCCCCCCCATTGAAATCCGGTCGTCGTGATTCGAGGCATAATCTGTATCAGAATGACAATGATTTATTTAATTTACAGGCAAAATTTAGATTTCAGGGATGGACAAACCTTTCAGGTTGTCTCACAAATCTCTCTTTTACATCCGCATATAGATACGCATTGCAAACATCTACATGGAAATGGACTCAATGTAGCTTATACACAAAAATTCAAAGGAAAGCTTCAATCAAAGGAAAGGAAATTACTAGAGAGAACACTTGCGAAAAGTACCCCCCCCCCCCACCTGGTGGGTATTTAAAATTACCAGTCTGGTCTTGAAGCGCATTATTTCATTCTGCTCATTTGTTTTTAAATAAAAAAAAAAACATATGTACCCTTTTTTCTTTCTAAAACTTTCATTCAGTGGAACCAATACGTAAACGTTTTTTTCTCATATCACCTGAATTTCTAGAGCCATTCTGTTTTGCCAATTTTAAATCTCGGAAATGTTAGCTTCTAGCATACTTGAATTATCCCCCCTATCTTCAAAAAATTCCTATATTTTCTTGAATTATCATCACAAGTGAAATTAAAATATTTTGTGTCATATTCAATGTTATATTCAGAACAATAAACCTCGGCTTCACGATTCGGACTCTAAAACCTTCGTGTTAATAGAATAATACTTATCCCTGCATTCTTTATTTTGCCTTGAACTTTCTTTAACCCAATTAATTCTCAACATGCTATTTTATGATTTTCAGGATATTCTTCTTCTACTTCAGATTTACTCAGTAGTGAAATAAAACTGTGTCCCTCTGTTTCTCGTTCCTGGGGGGGAGGGGAGGGGGTTCGCATTAATTTATTTTCATTGAATTTAACATTCAGCGTTTCTGTCACTTCGCAATTTTTGAGATCCCAAATTCTGTAACCTTTCGTATGAAACGCATATCCTACCATGACTCCTCGTTGAGTTCTTATATCCAATTTGTTTATTTTCTGTTTTGGAAGTCCAATATACGAAATGCAGCCAAAAAAAACCCCGGGAGTGTTTAATAGATGGCTTTCTTCCCCCAAATAGCTCAAAATAGCATTTGTTTAATAGATGGCTTTCTTCCCCCAAAAAGTTCAAAAAAAGGGTTTGGTTTTTCCTTTTAAAGCCGCTCTAGTCCGTAAGCAGTGGAAGTACATAGCTGCTTCGGCTCAAAACTGCTGAGGCACATTCGATTCATTTAAAAGTTTCCATTCATTAATGTTAACTTATAGTGTTCTATGACGCTACTTTGTTAACTAGAGGATTTGTTGGTTTTTTCGATTCTTATGCTTTGGTCGCTAAGGTAAATTTCAAACCGGGAGTTCAGAAATTCCTTTCCGTTATCGGAGCTTTGCCACAAATCTCTCTTATCTTTTGAAACCTGACAAAGTGTTCTTAAACCTCACTTTTCTTCTTAAAGAAAAAAACTGGAGAGTTTCTTGAAAAATCGTCTATTATTGTGAAAATAATCCCCCCCCCCCTTTAAAGAACTCAACTGCTAAGGAACCCATCGTATTCAAATGCAAAAGATCTTACCGGGCGTTGGCTTGAATCTCCGTTACAGGTTTAAACGAAATTCTCCGATTTTTTCATTTTACACGGATAACAATCTGACATATTTTTACTTTTGATAAGCAGTGAAAGACAGTGAAGTACAGAATCACACTTTTCATTATTTATAATATACTTTTTGTCTTCATCCTGAACATATTGATGCCAAAATTTAAGACTCAAAGTGTTCTAAAAGTTAAAATGTAAGGAAACTGATGAGTTTCAAGGTTATAAGAGTTTCAAATTCTACTGTAGTTCTCGAGCATCTACTTTTCTAAATGAGCATGTAATTCAAAGCGAATAAAATATGACAAACAATGCATAATAATGTAAATATTCTACTTTAAATTTAAAAGCTGTAATTTTGACGAGAACGAAACACTACCAGATCAGAAATGAAAAGCCGAAAATTTTAAAATATAGCTAGGCACGGCCTGAACTTAAATATGTTGGGAAGACGTATAATCTCAATTTGCCAAATGGGACTTAAATATTTGCCGATTAATAAATACTGGTGAATGCACACATTAAGTACGCACAATTAAGTACAATATCTAATGAAATTTGGTAATTCGAAAATTTAAAAATTGCAACATTACAATTATGTCCCCAAATGTGCCGAATATCCAGGCAAAATTTTCCCAATATGGCATTTTTGGGGAGGTCATAGAAACTTCCCGTGACCTCCAATCGAGTGCCTTTAAATATAGTTTCTAAAATTATTTTTTCGTTCACAAGTTTCAATGGTACTAGTGCAATTTTCCTGAAGTAAAACTTTAATTTCCTGCTGACGCAAATATAAAACTTTTAAAACACAAGGGTTTCGTGTTTGTATTTTAAGATGCTTATGTTTTAAGTTTTTTTTTTTTTTCGAGTTCTTTATTGATGATATTTTTAATTATTATTATTTTCCTTTGACCGATAAGTTTAAAAGCTTGCTCCAGATTTCAGAGAATTTTGAGTCGTTCAGACATCAGAGTATTGTATTTCCACAGTGTCAAATTCTTCAACAAAAAATATCAGTAAATTGTATACTGTTTGCATGTCTCTCTGTCACGTTATTTTATTTATTTACATTTTATTCATCGAATTATGTACAGAATATAAAAGCTACTGACGTTATAACGTAAATTTTTCAATAAAATGGTTAAAAGCAAAATGTTAAAGAATTTAAAACTGAACATAAGAAAGAAAAAAAAAATCAGAAGAAAGAAGTCAATCGCGATATGCTAAAAATTCACTAGAGAACATTAAAATTTTTAATTTTAAGTACGGACATAGTATATAACACAAAATGTAATCGTACACAAAGTTTAATGTTTTAATAACTTTAAATACGATCAAGAAAGGAATTGATTTATTTTTAAATAAAATTTGAGTTTCAGAAAATGTTTAAAAACTATCACACGTGCAGTAAAATATTCAGAATCACAACAACTACTCAGATTTTTGCTAGAAAGCAATCGCTGCAACTAAGCAACTATAAGAAATTGCAAAGTCAGCATCAACGAATATTGGGATACGAATTGCGATTTCAAAATAAACTGTTATTTTACATACATTCTCGATGATAAAGAAAACTATATTTTGAGGAAAAGGGAATGAATAATATAATCAGCACTTACCTTTAACTTGGATTACAGTTGAGCAGTCCTGCCTCAGCACACCCGAATCATCAAAAAACATGGCTGCCAATATCTTGAATTCATTAGTTTCTGTTCCCGTATGAAATAAACACTTTTTGCGCATCGTTTTGCGCAATCTAAAATATTTTTACAGTTTTTCTCTGTTATTTGGCAGAGCAGTATTAAACTGTAGGAAAAAGCAGTATATTACTATAAAAACAACAATTATTTTTTGCAGTATATATATATATATATATATATATATATATATATATATATATATATATATATATATTATTGTTTATAGTTTAGCAAGTGGTGCATTTGCCCAATGTCATTCTATATTGCATGTACTGGAGCTTAAACATTTTCTTTTAGTTCATGGTTAAATTTTTGGTCTTTTGACCATAATTAATGAATCCTCTACGGCTGATGAGCTCTGGAATCATACTTTATCTTTTCCTATTTAATGCTCTTTGCAATTTTCCTTTTTATCATCATTATTTTTATATAATTGTTTAATATTTGAAATTTTGTTTGCTTATTTTTTATATATATATATATATATATATATATATATATATATATATATATATATATATATATATATATATATATATATATATATATATATATATATATATATATATATATATATATATATATATATATATATATACACAACATGAGATACATTTTGAGAACATATTTCAAATATAAATTCAAAGACATTGAAAAAAAAGGAAAGAATAAATACTAAAGTGCACTGGAATGCTAAAACAAAGCTGCTAGAAACAAAAACAGTACAAACATATTCATGAATAAACAATTTCAATAAAATTGAAGATGCAAAAAGCAAGAACATCAAAATGAAAAAAATGAACCAGAGACCGATACTTTCTCAAGGGGAGGACCGGTCCCTAAGTTCACAAGGCCCTTTCGATTTAGCAAAAGGGAAGGTCCTAATAACTTGCTACCCTCCCCGAGAGCCCTTGGAGGAAAATTGAACAAGAAAACATACCTGAAAAATATTGAACGAAAGCGTTTTACGGTGATCAAAAGGAAGAAACAATCAGAAAGTAGACCTTGAAAAAGAAATGATATGCACGTGCCAGGCAGACATGCAGTTAAGACACGGGAGCAGCTGAACCTGGAGTTGAAAAAACATGCAGTTGAAAGAAACCCGGAGTTGAAAAAAACCTTGGGGAGGAAATAATAATGATAATAAAAATAATACTAAAAGTAAAAAATAATACTAAAACTAAAACTTAAAAATAAAACCTTACTTCCAGTAAGGTCACCTAAGCTATGAAGATCTGTTGGGATCTATCCTGAAAATTTCTGATGTAATTTCCGATCCAGTTTTTATTTCAATAAAGTCTAAGTCAGCACATTTGTTTATAAAACATGAAGAAATAATTGATTGAATTAATAGACTAGCAAAACGTCAACATGAAATTAACTATTTAAAGTCTACGTATCCTATTTAATTAGAAAATCTAAGCCAGTACCATTTACCAACAAAACTTATAGAAAAAGGGTATACGCGCTTTGCCCTACTCAATTCCAAAAATCACGTTTTTTATTTTAATAATTACTAGCAGTACCCGCACAGCGATGCCCGTGTTAAAAATTCAAAGGAAGTCCTTTGAATAAAAAAATTGACGCTCCCTCCCTCTCTGATGTGAAATGATAAATTTTCTTTGTATAAAATGCGTGCATACCTTCTGAAAAAAAAAAGTTTCTTTGGAATTTTAACTTTTTGTCAAATAATTAGATTAAATTTAAAACTCTATTTAGCGAGTGAAGCGGTTTTTACTGCAATTTAAAATATTTCGTCAAATAAAAAAAAAAAGACATCAAATAATATCTTTCATATGTAAAAATAGTTACGCAACTCTATTGCTTATCGCCACACTCGTCCAGCAACCACGCTATCATAATCCATCCGTCTAACGAAAAAAAAATGAAAAAAAAGAAAAACATCCACTGGAACAATCAAAAATCATCGCCAGAAAAAAAAAAGAAGAAAATGTACATTTCACTCGGATAAAAACAAATCAAAAGTTTCTTTTCTTTCAAAACAAATCGCCAAAACATTGAATTACGTTTACGGTTGCTTTAAAACAATAATCCTAGACTGAACTCCTCTGTGCATAACGCGCCAAGCGACCACGCTACCGGAACCCAGCCCTTTTACGAGTGAAGCGGATTTATTTTATTTGGCAATAATAAATGTTTTCACCAAACAAACAAAAAATTTAAAAGGGCGATTCTCGAAAAAATGTCCCGTGCATGACGCTAAGTTTTTCATTTTTTCCGGCTAACCAAAGCCTTCAAAAAATAATGCTGTTGGGGAATAATACATGCCTTAATATTGTATCAAAGCATAACAGTTAATCCCATATTTAGTTAACAGTTAGTTGAATAAAATAAAAAGCTTAGCGTTATGCACGGGACATTTTTTCGAGAATCATCCTTAATCACATTAACAGTAGCTTTGAAATTTTTATATATTTAGAGCTGCGTTGTCCTGCTTTGCCCGGTCGATCTTGAAAATAAAAATTGTGTCTAGTGACATATATTCAACAATCAGGCTTAAATAAAAAAAGAAAAAAAATACACCATGCAAAATTACACTTCCAAATAATGACGACAGATATTATAATACTTTTAAGAAATTAAAATGCAAAAAATGGATTTAAAAGCATAACCATGGAAACACGAAATAAAATAGGTTTAAGAAATTAAATGCTAAATAAGGAAAGAAACAATGGATTGAAAAAGCGTAACTGTCCAAACGCGAAAATAAAACGGTTGAAAACCTGAATCAAAATGACATGTTTTTTGACCATAGATAGATCTGGAGTAAAAAATGTCGCTTTTTCCAACGATGTCAAAAAGAAAACTGGGATAATTCTTTCACTTGTTATTGATAGATTTTATGCAGAAAGTAGTGCCTAAATTTCAGCTAAGCCTGAAAAAGTTCGAGCTAAAAACGCAAATTACTCTCGCCATAATTAAGTTAGAGCATTAAAAACAAATTGTTTAGAACGCAGAAAATTCAACCCTTTTCAACGATACGTAAAATTAACATGTGCATGTAATTTTTCACTCCCATATTCGGGAATTTATGTAAAATTTGGGCCTAAATTGGAATCAAAAACTCAGTAAGAATGCACTTTTCATACAGTGAAGGGAATTTTCAAATAGGTGCAGTGGTACCAGAGATTACCTCCAACATATAAACATACAAAAATCCTTCCTCTCTCTTTATAATATTAATATAGATAACCTTACATTAATAATTTGAAAAAACGGAATGACCATCGTAGTTTATAGCTGGGAAGTTTCAAAATAACGTATTATTAATGACATTAAAGATAAATAAATAAATAAAAATTTGAATTTTGACATATTGAATTCAAATTATGTTTTTCGCAATCACGAGTGTGTGTGTGTAGGTGTCTGTAAGTATGCATGTGTGTATGTGTTTGTGTGTATAGGTGTATATATATATATATATATACTATATATATATATATATTAGGGTGTCCCAAAAAATTGAAAGTCATTTTTTTTCAACGCATACCCTCTTATTTTTTTCCTTTTATATCAAAACCGTTGCAAAAAAAGTTTCATGAAATTTGAAGCACGGAAACCGGTGCCGACTTGCGCCTAAACGTGTAAATAGCATGTGTATTCCGAAGCAAGCTGACGCAGGCGACGCGATACTTTGCGAAGGTCAAAACAGCTGTAAATGGTGTCAGAAAACAAATCAAAATAGAAAAATATTACATGTTGGGGGCTTATCCGTGGCAATGTGCAAAACGTTAAACGTGTCAGTGCTAATACACTCCGGTCAGTGAGCGCAGTATAGTTCTTCCATAGTGAACGAAACAGGGCAGTGGAATTGCGTAGTTCAATAAAAAAGAGATATTTTTAATAGGAGTCGTAAAACATCAAACTACGGGTTCAAAACTTCCCTCCAACAAACAAGTTTTGTCTGTTCTGTTTTATAACATTTGAGAAGTAAATTTAACCATCAGTGAAAGTGCAAATCTCGCTATTTAGGAATAAATCATCGTTTGGAAAAAGACACGCATTTCCATCAAATCGTTGACAAATTGCGTGAAAGAACTTGAAAACCTGTATCAAATTTGGAAAGACTTACAAAGAAATGCAAAGAAACTGCAAGAAATACTCAGGCAGCGCCAACTGCAATTTATGAGTAGTTTAAACTTTTTTTTTTTTTTGATATTGCACATGCTAATGCACTTCAGTTAAGTATACGAGATTCTGTGTTTATTCTTGAATTTACTATTGACACACTTGAGTGTAACATTGATGTCAATTTCCGATAAGTAAATCTTTTCAATCCAAAGAATTCGAACCGACGACAAGCAGAAGGAGCGCGAGGAATGAATAAAAGCTCTGAGTGCTCAAAAATCAGAAGATCGCTAACCTATAGTTATTTCATATGGATATAAGGAATAACTTATTGCTCTGCCTAAACTAGATAATTCTACAAGAAAAGAACAGACACAGGCTGTTTGGAAGGCAGTTTTAGATTGGAATCTCGAGGACAAAGTTCAAATTCTCTATTGTGATAATACAATTTCCAATACAGGTCGTTATAATGGTACTTACGCCCTTCTAGAGCAAAAATTTGATAGAGAAATGCTTTCCTTTGCTTGCCGCCGTCATATATATAAATAGTATTTAAAAACAGTATTCGAAATGAAAATTAAGCAAGTCTCACAACAAGACCTGATATTCCACTTATCAAAAATCTCAGAGAGTCTTGGGAAAACATCGACTCCACTAAAATACAGTGCTATAGAGGAGATTCGGAGTTGTTTCGAACTGTATCCGGACTTGAAAATTTATTTGGCTTTTACCGTGCTGAACTTACAAATGTTACGGTCAGGTATGGCTATCGAGAGTTGATAGAACTGTCTATCATATTTTTAGGTGGAGATACAGAAGATAAATTTAAAATAAAACCACTGAGAGCCATGCATTAAGTTCGATGGATGGCTTGAGCGACGTACTCCCTAAAACAATTACTGTTTAATTCATAACTAAAATTCGATACGAAGGAAAATGGAGCATTGTCAGATGTCTGCTTGTTTGTAGTGACGATATACGTGAAACCATGGCTTCAATGCATTTTGGAAGTCAAAGCACTCAACAAAGATTTGTGCCTTTTGAAATCCTTGAAAGCGTACGAAAATGTGGACCCAATTATCACAAAAGCTGGCCCACAAATATTCATCCAGCACTTATGGTATTTATCTGACGAAATATCAGTTTTATCTCTTTTTGATGATGAGGTAGAAGTAGAAACTAAATTAAAAATGATGACAAATTTATGTAGAGAAGCCTTCTCGACCCATGAGAAAAAATACATTCCATCGAAGTAAGATCTTTGTGGTTCATTGTATGGTAACTTTTGCGCACTGATTTTATCTAGTTGTTTAATTATTCATTTATATCGTGCATTTGTTACCGGTTATTTTATCATTTTGCAGAGAAAAAATTGATGATTTCATATCAGCAAAAAGCCAGTCATTGTTTACTAGACTTAAAAATTGATGATAGTTTTCTCAACGAGAGTCCCTCTTTATGGGTCAATAAAATTTCATTTCTTGATGCGAAAAAGATGATCTCAATGTTTAGAGCTGTAAACGATATAGCTGAAAGAGCGGTAAAAATGATGCAGGACATTCATGGTTTGCTATCAGCTGATGAGAAGCAAAAACTATTTGTGTTACGCTGCGTTCGAGAGTACCGAAAGATTTATCTTGACTGAAAAATGCAAACGCTGAAACGAAAATATGTGCAGTGATGTCTCTTTTAGTGTAATATTGTTGTAAATATATGCTTTTAATAAATTGATGTCGCGTGTAGTAAGGAATTATACAGTTAGCAATATTTCCACTGTAGTCGCCGTACAGGATTTCAGGTCCAACTTTGACCTCAAGTCGGCACGGGTTCCCGTTATTTTATTGCTGTAAAATTTTTTTCTGATGTTTTTGAGATGAAAAGGAAAAAATATGGAGGGTATGCGTATTCGAGTTCCCAATTTTTTTTTTCGCCATTATATCTTGGGACACCCTAATATATATATATATATATATATATATATATATATATATATATATATATATATATATATATATATATATATATATATATATATATATATATATATATATATATATATATATATATATATATATCTGTGTGTGTGTGTAGGTGTGTGTATGTATGCGTGTGTGTGTAGGATATGGACGCAACCTCGAGACGACTTTCGCTATAGGAGCAGCATCGTGGGGAGCCGGTCGACAATTATGGTGCGGAGGGTGGCGGTGGGAAAATAAAATAATAGCAACGCCAAAAACAGTCAAATAAAAGCAATAAGCATTCGTGATTGCTCAAAAAAAAAGCTGGTCTTCGACTAATAACAAGTTACATACTTTCAGTTTTTTTAAAAATGTATCATTTTTTGCGTTTTATGTCTGGTTACGTCATGCTGTTTTTTT
>NC_072735.1:89751344-89773763 GCF_026930045.1 Uloborus diversus
AAAACGGAAAATTTGGGTGCTTATGAGGAACCGTCACGCATCATGTGATTTTCCTCAACTTTTTCACTCGAAGTTTACTTACCATCCTACAACGTTTCTACACTAAGGCATGTTGAAAAAAAAATTAAAAGGAAAAAAAAAAACTAAAGGCCCTTTATGTATTTTGTTCGAAATGGAAAATTTGAGATCTTGTTAGGAGTCGAAAGATAGTATTTAAAAAACGTTTAAAAGGCATCTTTGGAATATCGGAATGAAACCAAAAGGGAATGTGCACAACTAGAACTCTAGTAGATCCCAGGTACAAAATTTAAACTCTCTATGCTATAGTTTTTTTGAGTTAAGAGAGATACATACATGCATAATTTTATAGCCACATGTATATGCACACACATATGTATGTGTATGCACACAATTATATATACTATACATACAGATGTCACGAGAAAACTCGTGATAGTTAAATTGTAAATGGTCAAAGTGCATGTTTCGGTTTTCTATACGTTAAAGGGTTTATATGCACGTGCGAACGAGTAAAAGAAGGGGGGGGGGAACTCACCACTTCTGTGTTTTGTGTTTAGTAAAATGAAGATTTATTCCAAAATTTAAGGGATTTTTCTTCTTGAATACAATACTTACTGTACTTCGTACAGGAAAGTAATAACGCTATGTAGACAATTTACACTAATTAAAGAAAATATTAACATACTATCTTTAAAATATGTTACTCTACAATGGTGTTTTGATAGTGTAGTTAAATTTCTACGTAACAGCAAGAAGTTTAAATTCTAAATAGTAATTTTTATTTTCATCAAAGGCTGGTTTTTGCTAGTTGAATGTGTACATAACAACAATAACTTAAAACTTTAACAACTATTTTTATTTTTTATCGAAGTCTGGTTACATAACATACAGGGTGGTTATAAAATAACGTGATGTGTTCAGAGACCTCCAGCGCGTGAAATATTGGACGAAACATTGACAAATTTCATGGGTGTACACAGTAGACCATGGGATTTCGATTTCTGAAATACAAAATTTAGTACCAAAAATCGACACCAGGAAAAATTTTGGCGTTGTAAAGTTGTATAACTTTGAATAGCAATATAACATATTGAAGAACAAAATGCTAACTGACAAAATAGTTATCAATTTTATTCACAAAGTATGATTTTTACTAACAAATGACGTTCAATATGACCAACATAGAGGTATTTTACATTTACTGCGTACAATGCACAATATTTTTTCAGACATCCAGACTTTTTCAGACGGGTGAATTAATGTCTCCTACCTGTAATGTCATTCGAGTTTTCAAAGTAGAGATACCGGAAACATATCGCAGATACACAACACCGTTAGGAAATCCCCATGGCGAAACGTCACAAGGTGAAGATTAGGTGGCCACAGTGGCCATACCGTAGGAAATGCATGAATAATAAAAGTGCTATCAAAGAAATGTTACCGTCATACCTCAGTACCTAAAATCCGACGCGTGGTAGCGCACCCTCTTATTCAATTTAAAAAAATATTATTCAAGAAAAAAATCCTTGTTTCCGCGCCAAAATTTCTTCCTGACGACTTACAGTATTATACTTCTCTTGTTACAAATTGAAATTTTTTGTTAGTTTTATTGAACCTCATTTGTAAGCAACAATTATTTGTAGTAAGAATCTTGATAAGTACTGCGCTTTTTGGCATTTAATTCTTTAGTATTCACACGTAATACGTATTTGCAGAGCTAAATTTCCCCCTAGTGGTGCCTTTTGGTACTATTTGTTATTACAGAAATCGATATCCCATGATTTGCTATGCCCGCCCTTACATTTGACAATGTTTTGCCCAATACTTTACTTGCTAGAGGGCTCTGAACACTTCACGATATTTTATAACTACCCTGTAGATTCTAAATGAAATTTAGGAATTAACTTAAATATTTATGGGACAGTGTTCACATTCTGGTAAATACTAACACAAGACTCATTAAGTACATTTTTTACATTTCGAAAATAAACATAAAACTGACATCCTAACAATAAATGAATGTTTCAAAAGTTATACAAAGATGACAACTAATGTCAGGACAATACGATAGTTAAGTTGCTTAAAAATTTTGAATTATACATTTTCTCCTAATGTATGCACTTTTAAGCTACAAAAATGTTTAAAATCTCATTTATCAACTGCTCATAGAAAGCCTTGTCAATTATTCTCTCAAAAATAAGTGACAAAACCATTAGCGCGTCAACTTAAAAAAAAAAAAACATTGTTTATGATCATTGATTGTGAGGCAGATTTAGAGGCTTAAATTGATGTACCGATAATAATTATTGATTTTTCTTCAAAATATGTAAACTTACATGCTTTGTTTTTCAAATTTAAAAAATTCCGAGTCTGTGTAAGCATTAATTATATTGATTCGTTTAAATTCGCTTAAAAGCAGATATTATCTCAAAAAATACTTTGTGTTGATTTTCAATTTAAGAGAAAAAACACTAAAGACGATTTCTAAAAAAAAACCGCATGTTGGTTTACATATCAGACTCCGACGGCTAGTATTGCATATCAGGTTGCCTCTAAAATTCGCTACCTGTTTCAGCAGTTGTTATCAGCAGTGGTGTTTCCATAGGGTATACTCCATATACGCCGTATACTCTCAAACATTTTTTATACATATAGCGTATGCCCTCAAGCTTCAAAAATTTTCATATTATAACATATTTTGTAAATTAACACGTACATATATTCTGCGTAATGGATTACTATGAGTATACTCTCAGAAAAATGATGGGAACATCACTGGTTATCACAATAATGTGATGAAGAAATACAATTAAGGTACCACAATATTTACTTCCAGACAGTACTGCTGTCCCGAAAAAAAGATTAAAAAACAATTGTCTGTTATTTTTTTTGCTATGGACAAAAAAAAAAAACATTCTGTATTTCAATTGTCAAAATGTGTGTGTATGTGTGTGTGTGCGTGCGTTTGTTCTTGTAAGCTAGTTCATTTGCTTTGCGGTTTTGTACGTACCGTTTCACCGTACGAGAGCACAGGGCATGGAGTTGCATGGGGGTACAGTTGGTCAATGTATTTTTTTCTATAGTTCAAATTCTTGAAAATTTAAAAAGTGCGCCATGTTTTTGTTAAACTGTATTGCAACACCGTAGAGGCTGGGCACTAAAATATTTGATTATTTGATTTTGTAAGAAATTGTAGAGTTCTTTCCATTTCTGCAATACCTTTCGTGAGTTATACTTTTTTGAATTTGAGGTATGAATTATTGCTCAATAATCAACAATAAACGAATAATTTAAGCATGAAAATTTATTTATTGCATGCATGTAACGTTTTATACTTCATTAAAAAATGTCAAAGAAATACGAATTCGCACAATTACTCCAAAAAATGTTCGTCTACTTGCTCCAACTCGCCAAATTTGAAATCAAATTACACTAGTTTCGGGAGGGCTTTATAAAATAATCTGAAACACATGGCATTTGTTGCAAAAAAATATGTGCTGTTCAATATTTAAAAGACTTGGGAATTCACTCCACTATTATAATTTTCATAAAACAATTACTACGGAAACAGATATAAAAATTTACTTATCATGCGATAAATCAAACGTTTTCCCTTTACAAACCATACAGCGCTATAGAGAGGACACACTAGCACTAGAGTGACATCTACGTGGTCATGGGAAAGGTGACTCAAAGCTGCCAAATCAAAAACAGGATAAGTATCGCAAATTCGAATTCTTACTCATATTTTTTTTTATTAACCATAGAGATTGGGAGACAGATGGAAACAGTCAATTGCTTTTCTATAAATTTGATTTACCCAGATAGCAGTGATGAAAACAATCTGTTCAGAGGCTTTTGAAGCTCTATAGCAACGATGCCCAACCTGAGTTCTTAAAACTCTTATGCGGACCACTGAAATCTCTAAATTTAATTTAAAAATATTCAAGTTGAAAAGTCCTTAAAAAACTAAAGTTCGCTCTAAATGTACTTAGAATGCATGCAAACGTATATTTTACATCGAAGTCCAATATTTTTAAAAGACAGTAAGAAGACAAATTCAGTTGTTTCCGAGTATAGTATGTATGGAGTACATGAAACATCTACTTTTTACGTAGAGATTTTTTTTTTTTTTTTTTACAATGTTGAGGTCCCTTGTTAGATTTAGTTTAAGTCATATTTTAGGTGAATTGTTAGAAAAAGTTCAAGTTTCATCAATTTTTAACGATTTGAAACATTTACGAACATCTGAAAATAGCAGGAAAAAATTCACAACAAAAACGGTTTCGTAATATTACTCGTGAAAGTAAAACTATTTTAAACCAGGTTGACGTTTTTAGTTATAGCTGGAGATGAAAATGTAAGATCACATAACTTTGGTTAACAATTTCACGGCTGCCATCTTAAAACAAACAATCTCAAAACATGTGAAAATCTCACAATTTCCTAAATATGTTGCCTAGTTTTTGCACATAAATAGTTGTTTTTAGAGAATCTCCACACACGTAGTAGAATATTTTATTACACGTAGTAGAATATTGGCAGAATTCTCCATTCTGCCATTTACTCCAACTAACCCTTCTCCCGAAGGTTAATGACATGCAAGTTGTTTGAAGGAGACTGGCGAAATAATAATTGCGCCACCCATTTTTGCACAGTTAATGTCCGATTTAACCCTGAGAAATATAACTATTGATTATTATGTAAAGTCTGAAAAAGTTTATATTTTTATATTACTGAAGCATTTTTAGGGAATGTTTTTATAACTTATAAAATAATAAAAATTTTCAATGGAATGTAATTTAAACTTAGTTGTAGGGAAGTATTTTTTTTATATTACATCAGGAGCTTAGGTGTGTAATACTGTCCATAAAAGTAAAAACATGCATGTAAGTTTGACTCACAAATACAAATAAACATAAAATTGTATATTTGCATTTGGAAGTTTAATGCATAATTTTATGCTTATTATTTTATTGCACCATTTTTGTTCTTTTCTAAAGTTGAAATTATATTGAATCTTTTAAATTATTTCCAAAGTTGTTTTTGCATATAATGCTAAAAAGTTATTTGCATGTGTTTCGAAATGTTTTTTAAAACAAACATTTTTAGCAACTTCGTTGATAACTAAAATTTTAAATACTAGTCGACCCGTGCGGAACTCCGCACTGTGCTTCGAATCGTTTCATAAGGCATTTCGCTCTTTAAAAATTTCAAAGGAAGAACATTATGAAGAAGAACCGAAAAAAGTAAACGGAAAAAAATAAGCGCACAAGAGAAGGAATGTAATTTGAAGACATCAGTAACAAAATCTCGTTAAATACAACGTTGTGATAGTTTGATCGTCGCTCACCTTTTGGTTGTACGTACTTTCAATGCAAACATAAATATCATTATGAAAGTGTGGCTGAGTAGTGACTCGTAAAAAAGCAGTAATTGTGCATATAAAAAACAGGTTGTGGCAAATAAAGTCCTCCCCATGTGAGCATCTGACGGGAAAAAAAGAAACATTAAAGAGATATTTATTGGCACGGATTCGAATTGGCGCTATTCTGATTAACAGCCCGACACCTCAACAAACGTAGCAATTGCGCCTTCCTTTTCGAATACTATTCATTGAAGAAATGCGTAGTAAAAAACAGCAAAAAAGCTTTTTGCCGGAAAAAAAATAAGATCATGCGTCTATGTTTTGTCATTAGCCAGTATGATACGATTTAAAATTATTCGTTAAGCAAGAATTTGATTAAAGAATGACGAAGATCTCACGTAGCGATTGAAACAAACATTCTAGAGAAGTAATAAATTAGATTGAAAATAAGTGTTTTTATTTTTGGACATTGAACTATTTCACATAGCAGGATTCTTTGCAGCTAGAGCTTGTCCGAAGTTTAGTTAGTTTAAAGCCGAACGCTCTACCGAAAAAAAAACTTATCAATTTAACCGAACAACTAAGTCCAGTGCTTTTGAGATTTATTTAAAAAAAAAAGAAAGAAAGAAAGAAAGAAATAAAAAATAAAAATAAAAAATAAAAACACAAAAAAACACACACACACACACACACACAGGTTAATTTTATTTATTTATTTATTTATTTATTTTTTATTTATTATTATTTTTTTTTTTTTTTTGCCGAAAGCGACGTAAAAAATTGGAAAATTGTATTAGAACTTTGCTTGAAAAGAAAAAAAAAATCTGCATAAGAACCTCAGGCTACATCAAGGTTTTGCAACAGCAAGGGCCGTTTAAGAAAACTCAATTTTTCGACCGTAAATCTATTTTTTGTCATTAGCCGGCCTGATAAGTTTTAAAATTAGAGGGGAATAATATTTAAGACAAGATATTGAAGAGAAGTGTTTTCATTTTTGAAATTTTTTACAATTTGTTATCGCAGGCTGCTTGAACCGTTATGACTTAGATGGCAGCACGTGTTCATCATTTAACAGCACGGTTAAGATACAAAATAAGCTCTTTTTAAGCGTAGCTTTTCGAATGTAGTAAAAATGTGATAAGCTATTTGGTTTTTACAAAAAGAAGAAAACAATGTAGTTTACCTTTCAAATTGAAGTAGTAATTTTTTTATTTGCACAAAGAGTAAAAACTCATTAGAAGAATCCATATTTCAATATACGATTTATTAATTTTTTTTTCTGAACAAAAAACAATTCTATTGTAGTCTGAAATCTTAAACCTCATGCTTATATTTTCGCTTACTTTATGCTTTAATTTTCTTACCGGAGCCAAAGCTGAAAAAAAAAAAAAAAAGCCTTACAATGAAGCTTCATGTTGCATCAAGTTTTCATAACAGCAAAGAGCGTTTCCATCTCATCTATATTATTACCTCATATTTAATATTCATTGTTATTAAGTGTTCACGTAATGCGCGATACTTCTCTAATTTTTTGATGCAGATTGTCCGGACGTGGGCCCGAACACACATTCTCCTGGTTACCAGTCGAACGCTCTGCCGATTAAGCTATTCAGCTCTGTCGGTCACTGAGCAAGTTAAAGTTATAAATGTAACCGAGAACCTGATTCTGGTTCTTTAAAACGGGTTTTTTGGCAGAAAAAAAAACAGTTTTTAGACCGTGGGTCTATTTTTCGTCAGTAGCCTGCACGATAAGCTTTAAAATAAGGTGTAAATCAAAGAAATCGATTAAGAATTAAGGAGGATCTCGAGTAGAAACCCAAAACAGGCTACAGAAATAATATATAAGAATTCACAACTTTTGCAGCAAGAGGTAAAAAAATACTTGATTAATAGTGCTATTAAATGTTCGTTAATTTTGTCAACGAACAAGTGTACTTCCAATTCTTTTGGGTCTTACCCACATAATTTCGCACCACTCACTACATATTCATTTAAACTTTTGTTGCTTACAATGCTTTTTTTTCAAAAGAAAAATGCACCAAAAGACGGAAAAATTGAAATTTTTGGAATTACTCTAGCGTGTCTCTGAGGTACAGATTTATCGATAAAACGTAATATTTTTACTAAAATATAGTTCTGTGACGAAATAGTCTGGAATGCACAGGCTTAAAACTTTTTTTAAAAAGTTGCGCATGTACAAAAAATGCTTTTTAGCTCTAGTTCTGGATGTTATTTCTCTCTTTATGTTGCATAACTTTTTTGCCTCCCTTTTACAATCGGCACAACTGTCGTGTACAACACGGTTTTTTTAAGAAATTGATCTGAAGAAGTAATTACTGAAATATCAATTTTAGTATTTATTAACCCAATTCTTCACTTTATCATTTTTCAGCGTAATAATTGATAGGCTAATATAGTAGCAATTACAAAAAAAAAAAAAAAAAAAAAAAGAATAAGAAGTCTTCCTCGCTATAGTTAATTTTAAAAGGTCAATACTGGGTTTTGCAAAAATATTCTATTTATAACCTGATTCTTAGAATTTAGAATACAAAGTTTGATGCCTTAAGTTTATAGAATTTCTATAAAAACTTTTCCTTTGATTGTATTTCGCATATATAATGTGCTTTTTTTCTGCATCGTTCTTAAGGGTTTCACCTCTTTTTCTCTATAGATTTTACAGCTAAAACAAAATAAATACGAGTTATGAATTTAAGGTATGCATACTGATAGGTATATTATCAGTTATATTTAAATATATTAAAACTAATTCAATACAAAATTGAAAAAAATAATAATATATTCAATAAAAAGTAAAGTGCTGTTGAAAAACACTTGTGATCAAAACTGACCACAAACTCTGGCTCACCTTAGCTATTAAATCCTTAAAATATTACAGTTGAAATATTCTATGGTACAGGTGCATAGAAATCCTACCGCATTAGCAGCTTTACCAACTTTGCCACACAAGATTATTGCCTGGTTACCTAGACTTACAGAGATTAGGTCGAGGCAGAAAGAAAAATATTTGGAAATAATCTGTAATGTGAAGGGGAATGTCGATTTAGATATTCATTCCAGGAGGATTCGCACGTTTTAGCTCTCATTTTCTAGCCAGTTAGTCGTTTAGAAACATAACACTTTTTGATCACACTCACATGGAAAATTCGTTAACGTTTATACATATGGATAATTTTTTAAAGGTGTGAATTTTATCTTAGGTGACATGTAATTTGTATGTTACGATTAAACTGTAATTTCATTATAACAAATGAAAAGGTAGGCAACGATGAAACATCTTCGTTCTATGCTACTGCTAAAAGAGCTGAATATTGTGATTTTTAAAAAATACTTACAGTTAATTCAAAATTCTATAAACGCGTCATTTTGGGAAAAAAAAGGGACCGACAATTTGCATTCTTTTTTTGATAAAGAGATTTACTAAATCAATTTTAGTGCTAGATTTTTTCCTCAAAACTAATTATTTCCTACTTTAAGTAGATTTGCTTTCACTATTTAGGTTTAAAAAGGTCGTTAACAAATGGACGTATCGTATAGAATGGATATTGAAAGCTCTTACATTGCCTAAAAATCAAATGATGGTAAACTAAAATTTACATTAATTTCGTTAATCAATAAAAAAATATGATTTCTGAAATCTCTACCGATTTGTAATACTTCTTCAGCGATTAAAAACTTGATAGCCTTAACTTGATTAGTAATTTTTCCTAATCATTTGGTAACATAATTTATCTTATGAGAAGTAGTTGTTTCCTTTTTTCTAGAATGATGACGTTCCGACTTTGCAACAAAAAATTTAGGCAAAAGTTTGTTTCTTTGCTTTTTCAATTTCATTTTCGTGGATTACTTTAAATTTAGTATTTTTATATGCTCATAAATTATTTTTCTTCATATGCAGTCAACTGATGCCAAACGATTCAAAAGAATACGCTAACACAAAACAGATAAATTAATACTTTATTCTACGTAATTGTATTTTATATTAGAGCATTTGCAACTAATATTTAAAAAAAGCTTTGTAAAGTATTTGAGAAAATTCACTTTTTAAAAATAACAGCAAATGCATAACTTATTCTAAGAGCCTAATAATATATTTTACATGGACATTTATAAATTTCAATGTATATTTGCGACCTAATGAGTAAGGAAAAAAATGCATTGCAGCAGTAAAATAGGAATGAATACAAAGCGTTTCTAACACTTTAGTTTTTAAGTTGCAAAGCTCCATGGCTATTTCAAGCATACCTTTATTTCTAAAACTCACCTCATTGTCTGATACCATACAAAGCATCGTATGGCTCGATTTCTGCAATGTAAAGAGATATATATAATTCCTAAAGTTAAATTTAAAAAAAAAACTTGATTTCCTTTTAAACTCAAAAAAAAAAACGATGCATAGACCTTGTCGCTCCGGTAAAATTACAAAATAAAACAATAATAATATCAATATATCTCATAGAAGCATGGCTGTATGCAAACAATATTACAAAATGTAACAATGCAAAATTAAATTAAAAAATACAACATCCTCTTCCCTCAGAAATTTTATCTGGAAGCCAAAGAACTTATGAACGCTTTATCGAAGCTTTCCCTTTTATCTTGCCCTTAGGAATAAATCCAGATGTCTTTGACAAGAATTTTATAAGATCTCAAACTATAAAACCTTTATTGTTGTTTCTTGGGAAGGTGCCCAAGGAAGGACATTTTTGCGAGATTCCGCTCCAGGCAGGAAAAGCACGGTGTTGCGAGACGGTTTTAGGAAAAGGTGTTGCTAACTTTTGTTTTGAAATCATTAAGAACTTTCAAACTATAAGCTTAAGATTAAGATATGACAGCACATATTCCGCAAATATTCGAGAAGAATGTTTTATGTTATACAGTACAATTGCTGCTGCATTTAGGAGTCGCTATTTTATTTTAGAGCACAATTGAAAAATTATTATTTTTTTTAAATAAACTGAAGCAACGGTAATTTAAAACGCTGTTAATTCGAATAGTTTTGCCTAAAAATAATACAAAACATGTGAGTCCCAAAATAAGTGAGTAAAATATATCATTAGTAGCGATTTTTAAATAAAACCCAATCGACATAAATATTAGAAATATACTATTAAAAAATCAATCAGATGCAAAAGCTAACAACGAATAAAGAAATTTATATTACCGATAAAAATTTGCTTAACATTTTGCAAATAGCAATTTGAAAACGTTTTATATGACAACAATAACAAGATCATGTGGAGTATTCAAAATTACTGCTTCTTTTGAAATCAACAAATTATGTGATGACCTTTACCAGCAATCATCGATTGCTAATCAGAGAAACATAAGAGTATTTCTGAAAAATATATCTTTTTTTTTAATCGGTGTTTATCCTTGGGAAACAACTGTTTTTAAATCATAAATACCTAAGATTATATTTGATTTCATTCAAATATTTTTAAAGGTAAGATATACATACAAAACTGAGATGACAAATTCAAGCTTAATATTCAATTAGCAAACTAAGTTTTCATCAGTTTAGCATATAAAATACTTAATTATATTGTAAGTTTAATCCCTAATGGTATGTAATATAGATAAAAAAGGCATCCAATAATATTGTATCAAAAGCACTATCATTGGACACCTATCATCGAAATTTCAGCTTAGCATATCATAAGTGTTCCAAATGATCTGCAATTGTGCAAAATTGACATATTATTCAGTAAAGGGGAAAAGGAGCAAATAGCCCACAACAAACATATGAAAAAATACCCTTATCGAAGCTTATTTTCACGTGTTTTGAAGAGCAATTTTAAATAATTGTAAAAAGTTGCTTACAAAATGATAGTGAAAATCATTCCAGAAAGTCTGAAAGTCTCTATTATAGAAACATTACAAATTACATCGGTTCCAGCTCCAGCAAGAACATAATGCGCAATAAAGAAGAATTTTAGAAATGAACAAAATACCATTATCTGACCACTTAAAATGCATTATTATTTAATTTCCTGCTTCAAATAATAGGGGTAAATATATTTATCATTCATACAATAACGGGAAGAATCATTGAACTCGTCCTTCTTTATTTCGTTCACACTTTTCCGAGTTTTGGCCGAGATTATTTTTGATCTCTTTCGGTGGAAATCAATGAACTAAATCTCGAGGGATATCTTCTTTTTTGATAAATGGGCACTTTCTGTCGTCATTCTCTCCCGGAATTTTGTCTTCCAGCAGGGATATCCCGTCAGAAATTGAAGCCGATTGTTGTGGAGTGGAAGGGTGACAATCCAGGACGTTCTAAGAACTCTTGAAATTTTTTCGGGTCAGGGAGCTTTAATCACGGTTGTTTGTTTGTCTGCAAGCAAAGAAAAAGCTTGTTTTTGAGAAAGAAAATCGTGAATCCGATTTATTATGCTTTTAATGGTCTCCTTGCTACGTTGGTTGCTTATATCTTTGCGTGTAAAATAAAATAGTAGGTAAGGTATTTCTATCTGTTTTATAAGAAAAGGAAGTATTAAACTAAATTAACTAAATGCATTTCCTTCAAAAAAATGTGTCATAAAACAGAATTATAAAATCTAAGGTGCGGAGTCCATACATATTTTTTATTTCCTTGTACGTCCATTAAACGACCTGATGTGTGCATCACATGACTTCCTTTTACTCCAATTTTAATGTAATTTTCCCATTATTGGCAATTTTAATGTGATTCAATAATTTACTCTCTAAATATCACCACCAGTGGACAAAATGAAACCAGATTTAAAAAAAATAGCCAAATTTGTCAACAAGTTGGCGACGAAACTTGGCGAACAAAAAACTGGCGATATATCGCCAAGTGTCGCCAAAATATAACACCACTTGAGTATATATCGAAATTAACAATGATTTCCCCACAAAAAGGGGCGAAAGACCACTTTAGAAACACCCGAATGACACCAAAAGCGGAGGTGCACAACTAGACCCCACTAGGAGTCTACGTACCAAACTTCATCTTTCTAGGACATACCGTTCTTGAGTTATGCGACATACATACGCACATCGGCACAAACATACATACGTACATAAGGATGTCACGAGAAAAGTCGTTGTATTTAACTCGGTGAATGTCAAAATGGATATTTCGGGCATTTATAAATTCTTAGGCACCTATCCGCGAGTGGTCGGATTGAAAAAAAACTCAACGTTAATTCGGGGGTGAGCAAAGTGGAAAGTAAGGCTGAATTTTGAGAGAATTTTTTTTCGCGAATACAACACTTCTTTTTTTTTTTGTAAAAGGAAGTAAAAATAGTTGTTTTTATTAACTCGAGAAATGCCTACGCGCATTAGAAGAAATAATGCATCTTAAAAGCACACCTTTTTGGAAACTTTCCTACAACTGCAAACTATAGCAAACATAGAAAACATCAAATTCAAATGAAATAAAAACATGTTTTTGTTAGTGTCTAAAAATCCAAAATTGCACAAAAGTTATGCGTTTTTGAGCAGGCAAAAAACTTGAAAATAATTATCCCTAAATTTTTCATGAACGGATGCAAAAAAGACTTTAGCAGAGATTTTATAAGCATCGACTGTTTTAGCGTTGATTAAATGGATTGCCCAGTCCTTGGAAAATTGAACAATATCTCAAAAAATGAAAAAACCCCACAAAAAACCTGAACTGAATTCCTTTTGTTAATTCTGAAGGAACTTGGATCGTCTACTATCTATGTATAATTAGTATTTTGATAAAATAATTGAAACATTTATTGTTAAGATATTAATCATTCTTTTTTTTAATTAATGAAATTATAACTTGTATTTGAGAAAAAAATGTCCTCCTTGCTATAATGGTTGTTTATTTCTTCGTGTGTAAAATAAAATAGTCGATAAGGTAAATACCTATGTGTTTTGTAAGATGATAAAGTATTCTAAACTTTTGCCGTAAAAATGCTAAGTGCCATTGAAAGTTGGTAAATACCCTAATTTTCGAAAAAAATCGATTTTGATACTTTGAGAAATTCAGAGAGCCCCAGTGTTCTTCTTCCTATATCCGCAATTTGTACTTTAAATCGCTGAAAAACTGTGAAAACAGTATGTGGGTTTGAAATAATGTTCAATGAAACTTAGGGGGTGTTTTTCGGGGCTTTTTTTTTTAGCATTTACCCATAAAACCTATTTTTAGTTATTTTTTTCCAAATTGGAGGGTCCTATCACTTTCTGGTATCTATAGAGATAGGCATTAAATTTTTAAAAAATATCAAAAAGTGAATGCACTGGAAGTGATAAGGAAATGGTAGTTTTTATTAAAAATACGACTTTTTCATTGAAAATAAAAATATAGATTTTTATTTCAACAAATAAGTAATCAAAATGTGTTATTTATGGCGTATTTAATAATGTAATATTTTTTTCAAAATTCCATCTTGATATCTTTAAAATGTAAAAAGTTATCAGCGATCTAATGAGCCGAGTTTTAATAATTCTTGGCTAGACGGCGAATCGTGAGGGATCGTTCGCAAAAAATCCGTTTTTATCATGAATCACTCTGGAACGATAACGGTAAAGTGTTGCCAGTTTGCGAACGACCCCTTACAATTCGTCGCCAATACAAGAGTTATAGAAATTCGACTCATTAGATCGCTGATAACTTTTTAAATTTTAAAAACATTGAGGTGAAGTTTTTTTATGAGTTGCAGGATATATCTGAGTTTTGGATTAAGAAAGTTATAAATTGCTATCTTTCGCTCATGCGTGGTTTAAAAATAATTTTTTAACGTTCATATTTCATTTAATTTTTAATATTTTAACTTAAAATTTTGTTATTATGTTTTTCTAATATGCTGTCAAATATTCCGAAACTTTAGTAACGTTTGACGGAGAACTCTGCGTGATATGAGCCGAAAACCTTCAAAAAATATTTGCATTTTTGAAAGAAACGCTTATATCATCGTGGGTATAAGAGATACCTTCACAAAAATATGAAAATAAATTCCTGATAGTTTTTAACTTATTTCTGAAGTGTATAGCTTATTCCCAGTTATTTACAATGAAAAATGATCAAAAACCTTTTATTTTTCTTAATTTGTTGCTGGTCCCCTAAATAAATAGTGGACTTAATTGTTATTGGAAAATGACAGCTGGAGTATACCTTTTATGTAAAATAAATACAAAGCAATTGGTCATTTATTTCTAGAAAAATCCGTAAAAATGTAAATTTTGGAAAGTGTCCAAATACTTTTGGTCATACAGTGTATATAAATATAGACGACATAAGATATTACGTTCCCCTAAAAATAGTTCTAAAAACTATTTACAACAAGTTTTATATCATTCACCTCAAACATATGAGACTCGATGATTAATACGGCTTCCTTCTCTTCAAAACAAGATTTGTTGTTTCTTGTAGGAAACCACTAAATTGTTCACTAAGAGCCATGGACTAAAACTTTAAGAAACTTTTCCCTTCTTATAATTAAACACCGGTTATCCATAAAAAATTGAGAGGCACTAAGCTCCTAAGAGGTTGTATGGCTTTTGAAAGCAAGATAAACGATATTCAATTGCTATTGATTTTCGTTTAAGTGATTATCTTACAAAAACATTCTACAAAGTCCGAAACTGCAAAGGATTTTTAAAGAAAGAATTTTTTATATGTACTAGCTGAAAAAGATTATAATTTGCTTCTGTGATTTTTTTTTTCTTTCTTTCATTCTTTGTGACAACATAATTTATATCATTATAAAACTTGTTTTTTTACTGTCTTTCTGAATACTTTTTTCGATTTGTTACTTGTAATTAGCATTAATTAATTGATAATAAAATGAAAAAAAAATATGATTAGAATTGGAATAGCAGAATAGTATTCAGCAATGATGTTTTGTAGCAGCTATTTATTAAATCTTAACTTTTCTATCCAAACTGAAACATTGTTTAGTTTTTCGACAAACAACAAGATTTTATTCTTGTTATTGATTTTAACTGTCAAATGTTTACGTAATGAAAGAAGGACATTTATACAGTCTTTTTCTCTAAAATTATGTTTTAGAGAACTATGCCAGCTCATTTTTTATTTGTTTTTTTAAATTTATTTCACGAATAACGCAAAACCTTTAAAACGTGAATTACGTGCATGTCCTTAACAAGAAAGTAATATAAAATGAAACATGTCAGAAGGGAACATGGCTGCTTTTAACAATTCTTTCATCCAATTTGAATAACTTGTACTTTTAATTTTTAGTGTTTTTTTAAATGTAAATATTAAAATAACTATGAATTGGTGAACATTTTCGATTTGAATATAAAGATATGTGATTTGCACTTAATATGATCACTGAACCTAGAGCTTTTAACTGAAGACACGAATGTGTTGTTTTGCCGTGGGATGGTAAAGCCTAGTAGCTGAAATTTTTTCTATTCCTTTTTTTTTTGAACAATCACGATTGCTTATTGTTCTCACTTGACAGTTTTGATGTCCTATGATTTTATCCCCCCCGCCTCCCTCTGCAGCATCACCGTCGGCCGTTCCTCTAGCGAAAACCGTCTCCAGGTTGCGTCACTTACTTGCCTACACTTACACATACACCTATACACACAAACACATGCACACACACGTATAGAAACAGACACCTACACACAGAAACACATACACACACGTATACAAACAGACACCTACACACACAAACACATACACACGCACGTATACATACAGACACCTACACATACACACACCTATACATACACACAACTACCCGCACAGACACATATCCTCCACCCCCCCACACAACCACACAACTACCCACACACACATACTCCACATACACCTACACACACAAACACATACACACACGCATACATACAGACACCTTCACATACACACACGCATACATACAGACACCTACACATACACACACAAACACATGCACACACGCCTACACATGCACACAACTACCCAAACATACACATACCTCCCACATAAACACACATGCCTACATACACGCACACACTCGTGATTTCGAAAAAACATACATTGAATTAAAGATGTCAAAGTTCAAATTAATGTTTCTTTTTTTTTCGTATTTTTTTCCGTTAGCTGTACAAGCTTGCCTACATGGTTTACTCTGATAATCAAACATGAGGAAAAGTTAAATTCCAACACTTCCCTATTGTTAGTATAAAATCCAAAACGCGTTTCTTCAAATATCTCATAACCTCATTTCTGCATACTGTACTTAACCTTTAAACCACAGAATTACCGATAACATCTAGTATTATCGACAATACAGCAGCTTACCCGGGGGCTCTGTGGCTTTAACAACTTTCAATGTTTGCTGCGTACTTGCTTTTAATATACTGTTAATTGAGTGCTCACAGTGCAAAAAAAAAAAATATTTTTTGCATTTTAAAATTTAAAAATATGACAAAATGGCAACATGTTCTACAAAGAGTATTATACTTTGCAAATCCTCCGAGGACCATAAAGACGAAACTAAAGAAACAAAAAATATATGCGTTTCTTATGAAAATAAAAGGTGCTAATTTATAAAAAGTAAGTTCTAAGTCAGAACAGCGTTTAGTTGTGGCAAAAAAAAAAAAAAAAATCAAGTTCCTGAATAAATAATGTTAATTTTTTTACGAAATAGTTGTAATCTCATGAAAAATACTTCTTTCGCAGCTTCGTGTTGTAGTTTCTTTCTAAAAAGCCATATAACATGTTGATAAATGATAAAATGAAATTATTTAAATGGGATGGCTTGCAGGCTTGCGTTTTACCGTGTAATGTAATAAGTTTTGCGGCCTATTAACACGTATTAAGCCATATAATTATTTTATAAAATATTCAACTCATTAATAGGAATCCCATTTATCCATAATTACCTCCTTATACTTATGATATAGTCGTTAACAAATCCGTCTAATACAACATTAGTTCCGGCAAAAATGTTTAAAATCTCGTTTTACAATAATACGACACAGATTTTAAAATGTTCAGAAGATATTCTTTTGAAATATATACGTGAACCAATAAATGAATCCCATTTCCTTGGGGTGGACTTTTAAGTCATGAGCGTTTCGATTAGAAAAGAGCTTAAAATGACTTAGTATGGAATCCCCTAATGATACATAAAGGATATTTTAAGCGGAAAAACTTAATTAATGTGGAACTTCTTAACGATTTTCAGGCGTCATACTTTGGTTCGTAATGAAATTCGCACGTTATTTTAAGACTGCTAGTGGAATTCAATTACTTGAGTGTATTTTGCAAAAATGGTTTAAAACCTTGATTTTAATTATAACATATGATTTCCGAAATTACTGCAGAAAAGAGCATCATTTAAGGTTCTAGTTTTTGCTTTTGTACATGTAGATAAATATAATTTCATTTTATTTCTGAGAAAGAAGTTTATAAGAAAACATGGATCAAAACACAATTATGTAGTCAGTATAACGAGCGGATTTAATGAGTCCCCACTTAGGAACATTACTGTCGTCTTTGGCAATCTTTTAATAGGATGTCTTAATAATTTGATCTCTTGTTAATCCATACAATTTCTTAAGCAATTAAACTTTAATCCACTCCTGTAAGAATGATACTTTAATATCAGTGCCTCATAAAAATTTATTAAGTCCCTTTTGGGCACAAGATTTCAGTTAATTTCTAAATGAAAAGAAATGATACTCATTCAGGGTATGTTTTAGAAAATTATTATGTGTTTAGTAATCATATCTCCAGATCATGATTACTCTTTCTATATAGAAATTAGACAACAAACATAATGAAATTTAATACAAAAATAAACCAGAAATATGTTAAAAAAATACTTACGACCATTTGCTTTTGAAACACAAGCTTTTAATAAACCCGATGGATGACAGTACTTTAGAGCTAATCTAAATATCTAGAAAATGGTAATATCTCAAAAACTAAAGGAATGAGACTAACCAGATTTCAATAAAATCTCTTTGGGGCAATTGGGTTTTAAAAATCCTAAAATTTGAAAATAGCTCGAACAAATTATTTGATTCCTTCGGGAGGAAAAAAAAAACTTTGAAACTATGTTATTGAAAAGATATTAATGAAAATAAATCCGACAAAAGCTTTTGTCGGATGTCTTTTCATTCATAAGCATTTTATTCACAATAAATAAAGTTATAGTTGCTTGTTATTTTATTTTTGCATTTTTAAACGAAATCTCAATAAAAGTATCATAATTTACTTGCATTTTTCCTATATTGCAAGAATGTGCAACTCCACACATTTTTACTGTGCAATAATATCCACAACACAACTACTCTTTTTTGTTTACTTTGCTATATCTTTTTCTTTTCTTATGAGGAATTGCATCAAAATCAACATACCAATTTTCATACGTGAAAACTAACTCTGACGTCATAAATCAAAACTTTTTCTCACGTACGTATGTTTTAACCAATATCCTATCAAAATATATATCAGTATGGAAAATGTGCTAAATGTGTTTACAAAATTTCTGTTCGTTAAGATTTTTGGAGATAGAGACTGCAAAATGAGAAAATTAAAAGAATATATATATTCTTCAAGAATAATTTTTGAGTTCCGAAATTGTATGTAGGCTGTTCAATAAGTAATATGACTAATTTTACTGCCGCGAAACCACTCATCGGAATGTTAGTTTCTTTGGCGTGAAAAATTTATGTTGTCTGTATTAACAAAAGCTTCCGATAGTTGGCGTGTACAGACTCATGTTCCTGAGTATCACGTGATTGAATTGAAGCTTGTCGGAGGGCGCCTACAAGTAGTAAGACTAATTTTACTGCAGCGAAACTACTCATCGGAATGTTAATTTCTGTGGCATGAAAAATGTTTGTTGTCTGTATTAACAAAAGCTACCGATAGTTGTCACATACAGATTAGAGTTCTTGAGTATCACGTGCTTGATGCCTGTTGGCGGGTGCCTACAAGACGCAGCCGGTTGTCGAAACAGAAGCGTCGTTGGAACAAAGTTATACGATTAAAGTTTGTTTTCGTCTGTGAAAATCAGCATCGGAAATCTTTGATATGATACGTGAAGTTTTCAACGATGAAGCAATGTTTGATGGCATTAAGCTTTTAAAGAAGGCAGGTAAAATGTGGAAGATATTGTACGTGAGGGATACTGTCAACGTTCATCAAAGAGACAATGATCAACACTGCTGCTATTATCATGAAGGGGAATCACAGAATTATTTTACATCAGTGATTTCTGGCTGTTTCCTTAAATTAAGAAATCATTACGAGGCGAAAATTTTGATTCCAACAAAGCATGTACACTGCTCGACATTGAAAATGCAACACCAAGAAGGAGTGCTCAGAAATTTATGCAAAATTTTAGAGTAGAGTTACATTACTGAGTTATGTAAATGATGTGAAATGCACAGCTCTCCGACTCACGTGAAGTAAGATATAAGGGAAGGAACTTGCAGAATGGGCAATATTCGTGTCGTTATTTCTGATTGGAGAATTATCGAAGAAATTTTGTTTTTGTTTTGGAGGATATGTGTAACACGAGAGAATGCCAGGCCGCCGTCAACGAAGGCACTTCCAGCAGATAGACGACTTTACGAGGAGCATGGTGATCGGACTGAGAAGGGGAGGTTGGTCCGTACGTCAAACCGCAGCTGATACCTACATGGATGCGAGCACGGTGCATCGGCTGTGCCGAAGATGGTTGGAACAACGAAATGTAGCAAGATTAAGAGGTACAGGGACAGGTTAGAGTGAAGTCAGAACGCGTGGATCGACGCATCCACCGACAAGCTGTAGCAGACCCACAAGTCACTTGTTCCTCAATTCTGCAGCAGGTGCAAGATACCTTGAATGTTCCCGCGTCAACCAGAACCATTTGCCGTCGTTTGGGTCGCATGTGGTCTGCAATCACGGCGTCCGCTAAGAAGACTGCCAGTGACCCCACAACATAGACAGCAACATTTAATATGGTGCCGGATCAGAGCGACGTGAATGACAGAATGGCGAAATGTCGTGTTCTCAGATGAATCCCGCTTCTGTGTATCTAGTGATAGTCGCCGCATACATGTGTCGAGTCGACGTGGAGGCAGATCTAATCCGGCGGTAACTGTGGAACGTCCAAAACACGACAACGTGGCATAATGGTTTGGATCGCAATTGCGTACAATTCCATATCACCTGTAGTTCGTATTTAGGTAACTATGACGGCCCATCGATACTTGGATAATGTGCTGCAGCCGGTGGCAATCCCTTACCCTCAAGGGTAACCTAATGCCATTTTTCAGCAGGAAAACGAACGACCACACACTGCTTGCATCTGCCAACATGCTCTCCAAGGCACACAGATGCTTCTCTGGCCACCATACTCTCCTGACTTGTCACCAATCAAACAGGTGTGGGATGTGATTGGACGCCATTTGCAGACTCTGTCCCTGCCTCGTTCAGAAGACGAACTGTGGCAAATGATTGAAAGGGAATGGAGAGCCATCCCTCTGGACACCATCTGCACCATTATTGACTCTATGCCTAGACGTGTTTTTTCGTGTATCGCTGTCCGCGGTGGTCCTACTTCCTACTGAGCCGACGCAGTTCTCGCTCTGTATTCTGCGTATCATTTTGAAATTAAGTTGCTGTCTCTGTCTTTTTTTCAAATTTCATCACTTTCTGACCATTCCTTCTTGGTGTTGCATTTTCAATGTCGATTAGTGTATAAATTCTGCGGAGGCGGTTTTGACTAAGTTCGCACAAACTTAACGTTCACAAGTTTTTAAGCAGTGGACAAAGCGTTGGAATATATGCATTTAAACCCGCAGAAGTTATTCTAAAAAAACCATGTATATTATGACGATTAAAGTTGTTCTGTATTTTTTATAAATTTAGTCTTATTACTTATTGCCAGTGATGCTCCCATCAAATTTTCTGAGGGTACACTCCCAGCAATCAACTATGCACAATATGGTATGCAATCATATACATAATATGTCACAATATGAAACTTTTTGAAGCTTGAGTGTATACGCTAAATGTCTAAAAAATGTTTGTGAGTAAACTGCGTATATGGAGTATATACCCTATGGGAACACCACTGCCTATTGAATAGCTCTCGTATTTGTATGATATAGTGGGAACAGTGAGACCTCGTGATGTATCTCCAACCTTCTTTAGACTTATAGTAAAAAAAAAATAAATAAAAAGCAAAAAGTATTCAAAAAAGCTCTAATCAATTGCGATTCTGTACTTATTTTGACGAAATAGCAATCTGGTTATAGCGGTTTAGCATGTTTGGTTATATTGGTTCTGAAACTGAAAATTAAAATTGCTATATTTCAAAAATAAAATAAAATAAAAAGAAATAAAATCGGTAACATTACACTTTAGACTGACGCCATAAATCCTCTTCAAACCGTCTCCAGTGTCCGGATTACTAGATGGAGAAAATTTGAAGTCAGGATTTGAAGAAGATTTGAAATCATAACGTCAATCTGAAGTGGAAGACTGCAGATGTTTCTCTTTAATAGGGCCTCCAGTGTCAATGATTCATCTAAACGACTATACAGAAATGACACATTCATTTCACTGTATAATCAGCAAAATAAGTGAAAAAGAACCTATCAATCAAGAACTGGCACTTGCACAATCTTTGCACATCTTACCCCATTCCAGATTCTTACTCTCCACAATAATATTAGCTGATCTGGCTTTGAATCGGTGGAAAATGATCTGAATAATTAATCATTTTGGGAAAAAAAAAAAAAAAAACATTTTTCGCATTTTAAGGTTTAAAAACGTTGATTTTTTGCGTCCAATCACCTGAATTCAGGCAAATAAGTGCTTTCAGGGAGCGAGGCAAAACAGCTTATAAAGAAAAAAAAAGTCGAATTTTAGAAAGTTGTTGAAGATCATGATCTATGCTTCATAAGGGTTTATGTTTCTGGGCCTAATAAAATTAATTAATAATAACAATAACAATAATAAAAACAACTGCAATAATAATAGCAATTATTAAAAAACTTCCGAGCTGTGAGATATTTTTTTCCTGGATTTAGTCTAACTCCAAAGAAAA